>NW_005054457.1:27427-39194 GCF_000277835.1 Geospiza fortis
TCCCTTTTGCCAGCAGAACCACTGGGATGAAAACACAGAGGTCAGGGAAATTGTGCAGGTTTTAAAAAATGTTTTGGTGTGTTTTTGTTTGTCTGTTTGTTTAATATTAATCTCTAAATCTGTGTAAAAATCTAAGACAAATAAATATTGGAACATTATTTTCTTCAAGCCTGAAGATGAATCCTCCCCATCAGCATTCACAAGTCTTTGGGTTTATCATACTTCATACAACTAAACCTCACTGAAAAAAAAACACTGCTGAGAGAAATGGGATGAGGCTCAACAGGCAAGAAAGACAGGGCATTCCACTCCACAACAATTATTAGCAATTAATACACTTTACAAGATGAAATTAATAGACCTACACATCTGAATGAGCTTTTACAATTTCTGGAGATGTGAATATGATGAGCACAAACCCAGCTTACAACACAGCACTGGCAGGACTGTGGGAGCAATGTAGCATGTGGCAAAATGTGTGATGAACCAAGGATTTATCCTGGCTGGAAGTTTCCTGCAGACTGTTTCATCTCAGTGCAACGTCCTGAGAGCTGGCTGGCAGGAGAGCTTCTGCAGGCTCCTCTGATCCTGCTGCTGGTGCCCAGGGCTCTGCAGTGCTGCCTGCCCACTGGTGTGCTTTGGGGAGCCTAAAGGTTTGATTCAGTTTGGTTTTAAGTACCAGGTTTTGATGGAAAGTCAACAAGGGCTGTCAAATGTTAATCTGCTATAGGTGCCTCACAGCCAGGCACAGATACACTGGTTACTGTCACAAAATTTAGCAAAGTTTTTGGAAAGTGACTGATTTTTTTCTTGTTCTTCAGCTTTCAGTGTCTGGGATGAGGCACTTGGCCCCATAGTTCTGGTTCATATCTCATCCAAAAATATGAATAGTGAGGATGTGATGTTTTCACATAAAAATATTGTTGTCGAGTTAAAATACAGGGTCTGTTACTACCTCAAAAACATCCAGGAAAGACAGACTATTGTAAACAGACAAGCAGAAGATTATTTATAATGAACATGCATCAACCCAAAACTTTCTGTCAGCTCTGCTCTGTGTCCCTGCAGTGCTGTGGCAGATTTACCACCCTGGGCAGTGCCCAGTGTGCTCTGACCTGCCCAGCCCGTGGGCACTGCAGGCTGTCCCTACAGTGCCTAATCTTCCAGAATGCACACTTTTTCCAGCTTGAATTCCTGACACCGAGCACACTCCCGGGACACAGTCCAAGCCCAGGCAGAGTGAAATCCTAAACTGTCCATGAGACAGCATTCACAGAGCAACAGACTGACAGAAACCCCGGCGAGGAGTTTCCAAAGCAAACATGGTGTGTGCACTGATAGCATCTGAGAGGGAGGGCTTTCTTTTTTTTTTTTTCTGGAGTGAACCTTTCTTGTTTTCCTTATGGCAAATACTAATGAACTCAATGGTAAAATATGGCATTTCCCAAGCAGCAATCTCCTCCCTGAGATGCACCATCTCTGCTACGGGGCTGTCATCAAGCCTTCGCCTTTAATCACTCAACACATGTTTCCAATCCACATGTTCATATGGTAATAACTTCATTCTCTTAGTTTGCATTTGTCAGACCAAAATGCCCTTTAGGTTGGAGCATGCTGTAGGACACTGTCCAGGCAGGTTATTCTTAGCAACAGATGAATTTACAAAGAAAAGGCAGGTCTGCAGTTCAGCATTTGCTTTTATTGCCTGTGCAGCTCCTGTCACACTTGACCCCAACCTCTCCTCCAGCCCCTTCCCACCCAGCAGCCACCATCAGCTGCCCACTGTGCTCTACATCACTTGCTAAAAAATAACAATGAGACCATCAAACCCAGCTTATTTGGGCCTGGAAATTCCCTTTCTGCCTCTTTCCACTACATCCGTGGCAAAAAAAGAATCATTTCTCCTAAGATGCTAACCAATCCAACAGAACTGGGCTGGTGTAATTCTTCCCTGTGAGGGTGGGGAGACCCTGGCACAGAGAAGCTGTGGCTGTCCCATCTCTGGGAGTGTCCAAGGTCAGGTTGGGGCTTGGAGCAAGCTGGGATGGTGGAAGGTGTCCCTGTGCATGGCAGGAGGGTAAAACAAGATGAGCTTTGAGGTCCTTTCCAACCCAACCCAGTGTGTGATCCTGATTCTATGGCGGGTGCAGAGGATGATCTGCAGTGCTCACTGCCCAGTAACCCCTCTGGCCATGCTCTGGCCCTAAAGGCAAGGCAGCTTCCCTGTGAACAAAGGAGCCTGGAGCTGAGCTGTGCTCAGCCACCTCACCCACCCTGTGCAGCAGCTCTGACACCGCAGCCAGGTCCTGGCTGCTCCTGCTGCTGCTGTTAGTAGTGCTGTTTGTCTCCTGCACAGGAGAAAAAGCAGCTCTTGGGAGGCAATTGGAGAGCAGAGGTTACTCTGTCAAGGAACTCTCAGCAAGCAGCTGCCATGAGAACCATATCAAGGCTGGATCTCTCCTGTCTGCCCTCCTTTGGGACATTGCATTTCCAAGACGTAACTCTGAGCTCAGGTTCATGCTCTGAGCTCTGCACCCTCCCCAGCAGATCTTCCATAAAAATTAATTCATGGCCTCTCCTGAGCAGGAGGTGTTCTTGAAGATGACACCCTCCCCACCCAAGGAAATAGTTTGAGGCTGCCCAATAAATTACTGGTAAGTTGCTTGTTTCATAATGGTTCCTAATTGCCCTGTGATGATCACAGATATCAACCATATCTTCCAAAAGGCTGTTTCAGCCTATATATGGTCAGGAGATCATTGGGCCAGCCTATTTGTTTTGTTGTGCTAGAATCAGATAGCTAGGGCCCATCTCTGCCTGCAGTGGGGTGGAGAGAGAACACTGCAGAGGGTGATGCTTCTGGAATTAGGGAGCCTATCAACTTGAATATGAGTTATCCAAGTTATTGTTCCTTCACAAAGAACAAATGCTGGGAAGAAGGGGGAGAGCAAGAAGCAGCAGCAGAAATATTAGGGGTAATAAAAAAGCCAAAGAGTCACTGCATCAGTTATCTCTGTTCAGGGTACACTTGCTCCCTTGGAAGATTTTGTTCACTGCTTGAATGAGATATAATTTTCAAACTACTTCTACCATTTTATTCTTGAATTTCTCTAAGACCTCTGACAGAGGTTGCCATGACTGTATTTCAAAGTGGCTTCCAGATATGAGACCAAAACACTGTAAAATTGAAAGAACTGTGACAGGGTTGGTTTACAAGGTTTACTGCTGATTTACATGAGCAGAAGTACAAGTTAAGGAATAAAAGTCTGTTTGTGTTGCTTATGCTAATAATATGCCACAAGTTCTCACTGCTGAATGAAAACCCAAATCAGTCCATTGTGCTAACACAATATGTGCTGTCAGAATAAACATTTCCCTTTACCAAAGGGACTCAGTACACACACTCAAAGTCTCTGCAGAGTAAATCCATTATTGTGCACATTGTTATAGCACTGCATCAAACCACAGATACAAACCTGTCTCTGCACTGCCCCTGTATTGCAACACAGAATAAATGGGTTTTTTGCCTGTGTGTTAACAAGAATTTTCTTTGAAGGACATATAATCCTATGATATATTCCTATATCCTTATTATTTTCTGAGATGCAATTACACATGGCTTCAAAGCAGTTCTATATTCTGATGAAACGTGGAATGCAACTTTGCAGAAGAATATGATAATTCAGGGATCCCAAAGTTCCCACAAGCTGATGCAATGCACATTTATAGTTGTGAATTGCCCAGAGCTGCTTTCCAATGTGCAGGGAGAAACCATAAGAAAAAGAAGATATTTAGACACCTCTGTCATGCTTTAAAAGAGCCAGGGTTGATTATTTCAGAAGTCATCAGTTCAGCACATTTCCCAGGAAGATTTCTGAACTGAATTTGGATCACAGCTGCCTGCTGGCACCTCAGTGTTGAACTGCAATCTTTGGGACAGCACTTGCTCCAGGGCTGTCATCTGCTGCATGGAATTGCTGTCAAAAGCTAAAAGAGCAGCTTCTCATACTGCCCTGGCTTTTCTTCAGGCTAACAATGTCCTGCCTGTTGGGACACTGCATCCCAGCCTTTGTGACACACCTGTGCTCGAGAGAGGATCCCACTGCAGCCTCTGCCTCCCCCTCTGATCCCCTCTGATCCCCTCCCTCGTGGTCTCAGATGTGAACCCAATTGTCACATTCACATTTTCTGAAAAATCCCTTTCCCCAGGGTTTTGCTCCTGGGAAGCTGAGAGGCCTCGGAGAAAAAGGAAAACAATATTATCTCATTTGCTTCTCCTGTGTTGTGGTCATGTGGAATGTGTTTGGAGATTGTTTACCCACAAGTGATTGTTTCATTGGTTTCATGGGAATTGTTTTGACTTTTTGGCCAATCAGGGCCAAGCTGTGTTGGGACTCTGGAGAGAGTCACGAGTTTTCATTATTATCTTTTTAGATAATACTTTTTAGATAATACTATTTAGATAATATGTCTGTAAGTATCCTTTCTGTGTTCTTTAGCATAGTTTAGTGTAGCATTCTTTAATATAATATAGTATCATAAAATAATAAATTAGCCTTCTGAGAACATGGAGTCAGATTCATCATTCTTTCCTTTGTCAAAGCACCCTGCAAATACAAAACCCAATAAAAAGGACGCTCTGTGAGTGTTATACCCTTGACTTTCCAGGATGCAGCAGATCCAACAGCACCTCCAGACCAGGCTGGTGAGAGAGAAACCCCCCAGCCCATCTCCTGCTGGGGGTTAAGGGCTGCCAAGAGCTCAGTCAGAGCAGGCCCTTGGCAGAGCTCTGGCTCCTGTGTCTGGGGCAGCCCAGAGGACACAGCTGTCCTGCAAGCAGACACATTCTGGAAGCCATGGGATACCCTGGCAGCCAACCAGTCACTAGTGCATCCAAATAATGTCTGGGTTTCCTTGTAAATTCAGAAAAACTGCTGCATTTCCATGAAACATTTTGATGTCTATGAATCAGCATTTTCCAATAAAACGTTTCACCCGAAAATTCCCAGGGAGATGCAGGCCTGATAAGGCCCAGAGCCCTGGCTGCAGTCCAGGCCAGCCTCAGGCATGGGGCAGTTGTGGAGAGTGATCTCTCTGGGCGATGACGACTCCTGCTGACCTTTCCTGCAGTGTGACTGTGTGGCCTGGGCATCTGAAATGTTATTTATATGCAGGAGCAGCAAGCTCTGCTTCACAGACACTGCTGCAGACAGACTCCAGCAGGCCCTCGAAGCCTGGACAGGGAAGAGCTGCTGGAAAGGAGCTTTTCCAGTGGAAAAGACACTTTACAGAAACACAAATAGAAATAAACTATTTTTTTTGTGGACAAGGGGAAAGGGAAAAACCTTACAGAACTGAGCTCTTCACAGGTAGTTTGGGGACCAAAATGGGGGAAGTGTCTAAACAGCATCTGTGATAAGGAGATGCAGGAGAGATCATTGCCAAGAGAGCATTCCTGAACTGATGGGAGAGGGAAGCTTTCTAAAACAAAACAAACAGAAAGAAATTCAGACCTGACAACAAGGCTTCCTCTGAGCAAGGTAACATTCATTTGTTTTGCACACATTGCAAACCATGAACTGTGAAGGGCTGGAGAGGCACAAAAAAGCAAACTTGTATTTTATTTTATTTTATTTTCTGAGACAAAGATTAAACTGCAGATTTCTTCTATTTTTACAGAAAGAAACCCAAAGTAATTAATATGCTCTCAGTCAGCTGTGGTGGGTTATGCTATATATGGTGAACAAACTGACCTACATCCACAGCTTGGGGAATTGGATTTTTGGGCTGTAATTATTGTACCAGCTCTGGCTTGGGGATGCCATTGGGGTGGGATCACACCTGGTGCTGGGAGGGCAGGCTGTGCAGGTGGAAGCTTTCCATCTGATGCTGGATGTATCTCATACTCATCTCTGTTTTGCTGCTTTTCCCTGTTTTCTGTCCAGCAGGACGGGTGCTGGCAGGGCCAGCTGCCCCAGGCTGGGTGAAGGGAACCAGAAGAGCTGGAAGGGCTCTCAGTGCTGGTTTTGAAAAAGGGAAATTATGGAGCATCTACTTTAACTTCCATTTCCAGAAAAGTACTGAGACAACAAATGGAGCCAACAAACAAATACTGAAACAAATCAGGGAAAAGAAATAAAAACCCAGCCATTATGCATGTGTCAAATTTAATCCTTCTGTGGCACTTGTGGATAGGGAATAAGCTGTACATGTCATCTATCTTGCGTTTAACGAGGCTGTTGACACCTCCTGACATGACATTGTCTAAAGATTTTTGGGAAAGCTGATGTGTATTGCCCAAGGTGGTGTGAAACACTCAGAAAAGCACACTCAGAGAGAAGCTCCCAGTGGGTCACTGTGTCCCTTTGTCTTCGATGTTTCCTCTACAAAGTGGAGTAGAAAATCACTTTATTTACTAGGAGGTGGAGTTGGAATGGGGCACATGCATGCAGCAGAGCAGCGTCAGAGCGAGATAATGGCTTTAAAAAGAAGTGATGATGTGAGGACATTTACAGAAACAAACCCAGTGAGAATCAGGGATTGCACACACACAGGGTACAGAGCAGAATGTTCTGTGACACAGAGCAGCACCACGAGCCAGCTCAGGAGCATCGGTGATGCTGAGAGAAGGGGGAGCAGGGGCTGGGCAGGGCAAACCACATCCCCTCACCTGCCTGCTCTGCTCTGCTCAGCATTGCTGACTGCTCACAGTGAGAAACAACTGCTCACTTTGAAATTTTAAAAAGGTTTATTAAACTTTAACAAAAATACAACAAAGGACTAGGTAAGGAAGAAGCTGCAGCGCTGAGAACTGCCCCTCATGGACACCACATGGCTGGTTCATCTTCAAGATGGATGCTCAGTCTTTTATACCCCTGGGGGCTGCATCAGCCAGCCCTGGCCCTTCCCAAGGTCTGTCAGTCAGCTCTTCTTTGCTATTTATCAGTGCAGACTGCTTTGTAACTGGATTGGAGCTCAGGTGTTGCCATGCTGCACCCCCTGAGCACCCCCAAGCTTTTCCATTCCCACCTGCCCCATGCAAGGGACACCTGTGCAGCTTCTTTTACCTGTCCTGGACAGCCCAGGCTGTCTGATGGCAAAAATACAGGGGGAAAAGAGAACTATGGGGAGAACAGAGGACATCTAAACTACAATAACATAACTACACATCACTAAAATTTCTCTTAATATTCACACAATATTTATCGTTTAATTGCGAGAGCAAATTATCTCATTATACATCTATAACACTGAGAAAGGTGAGAGGCACCAGAAGAGAGCCCAGAGCACGGAAAGTGACACCACAAATCTAGAAAATCAGAAACTTAGGGGCAGGCATAAAGACTGAGGGAAAATCTAATGAAAAATTGTCGGATATTTAAACCCTGATCAGGTTTTAAATATAAGGAAGAATATAATGGAAAGAAACAGTGTTTTGTTCTCTCTATCAATATTGAAAAGGAGTTATGGATGTGCACTTCAGGAGTGAAAATGGCTTGGGCAAGATTTGGAATCTTCTCCAACCCAAGAAGGTTTTTAAGAACAGGGTGGACAAACTCCTGTCAGGAGTGAGGGAGGGAAAGGTGATCCTGGCTTTGGGCAGCAGAGGTTTCCCCCAGATGTACTCAGCATGCCACGTGGCTGGGTGGATTTGGAGGGGTGTGCAGTGCTTATTTCCAGGCTCATGACACGCTGTGGTGCTTTGTGTCATCTGCTCCCAGAGCCATGCTCAAGACATCCCTCTCTCCTGCCTGCTCTGAGTACAGAAATCCCTTCTCCCTGAAGAGTGGTGTGAACCTTTGCTGCTATGTGCCACTTGTCAGTCAAAAATAAGGAAGAGGAAACATGAAAGCAATTCAGATTTTCAGCCCTGTTCTTCCAGCCAGTGCTGTGCCAACAGCTGAGGATGAACAAGCCCTGATCCCTTCCCTCTAGTGCTGAAGGACCTGGAGAGAAGAAACTCCCCTGCAAGTCATTGAAAATGCAGCTGCATTTCTCTGGTGATCATTTAAAGCTGCTGCTTTTCTTGCAGAGCAGAGACAGAGAATTCTATTCAGGAAAGAAACCAGCACAGTCAGGGCAGCTCAGAGCAAGGGAAAGCAGCTGAGCTCTGTTCCTTGGCTGAGAGGAGCCTTTTCCCTCAGCTCATCTGTCCATTCCTCACCTCACCCTGTGTGGATGCTCAGAGACAAGGAACTGTGAAACCCTGGCAGTGACACCCCAGAGGTACCTCAGGAACACATTGAGAGCCCCATTTCCAGCCCCAAATCCCTGCCCATCACTGCAGGCTTTGTGCACAGCAGAAAATGAGAGGGGTCTCTCTCATTTCAAAGGCAGCCCTGGTGCTCTGGGAGGAACTCTGCCTGCTGCTCTGGGTCTTGAAGCAGAGCTGTGATTTACACCCCTGGGAGGCCACTGAGGAAGCAGCAAATCACCTCTTTAGCACGAGATCAAAAGGCAATCAGACAAATCCATGTAAGAAACACCCACTGAGGCCATTAAATCTAAAGCCTTTCTCCTGTTGAAGGAAAGACCAGCAGCTGGGTGGGAGAATTGCTGCTGTATGATCACCCTGCTTTTCCACCTTCTTTTGGCTCCTGGTGCTGCAGATCAGGGGAGCAGCTGGAGGAACCTCAGCCCTGAGCCAGCCAGGAGCATCCCAGGGTAATTCCAGCCAGGATGGCCACAGCCCCAGGGGTTGTTCACCAACAATTGCAGCTGGAAATGCGACAGAGCCCCGAGCCTCCCAGTCAGGCCGCAGCTCAGACTTGCTGCCTCCTGGATGCTGCTCAGGAAAAGCCAGGAGCCCTGTCCTGCTCTCACTTCCCTGCTGCTGAGAGGGGTCACTACAAGGTTTAGCTCCAAGCCTTTCTCTGCCAAACTGATTCTCCCCAGTTCTGGACAAGCAGCACCAAAACAAACCAGGAAGGCAAATGCCATCCCATGCTTGGGAAGGGAAGGGAAGAAGGAAGGAAGGAAGGAAGGAAGGAAGGAAGGAAGGAAGGAAGGAAATGGATTTCACACATGGATTTCAGAACACACTTTTATTTAGCTAGCACTAAAGTTTTCAGATGCAAATAGCTTATTGAGTTGGACAAAAGTCATGGCAAGAAATGTTTCTTTCTAACTTCACCCTGCAAAAATATCTCGGAATAATGGGATTGTGTTTTTCCAAAAATGTTCTGTATTGATTTACAGCAGTATCACATTCAAGGCCAGCATTAGAGTTCCTTCATTAATGAAATAAGACACAAAAGTCTTGTTATATTAGCGATTTTCACAGAGTAACTCAGTAAGCTATTTTTAATATTCTCATGGAGGCATGCCAGAAGGATAATATTTTTATGTTCTATAGCAGAGAAATATACTTTAAGACAGTTTTGATTGACTTCAAAGTGTGCTTGAAGGCCCAGGCATGTTTTCCATTCCTACAAAGTGACCAAGGAAAGAGGAGCCTTATCTGCAGCACAGAGCAAACCCCCAGCAGAACGAAACCCCAGTGCCAGCAGCGTTTCCCATGCACTGCACCAAGGTTGAAAATAAACCACAGCCCCTCCTCCCTCTTTGAGGGCATTGGAGTGAATCATGTTCCTGCCAGGAGCACGGCACTTCACCCAGGTAACTGAACAAAACCCTTTCTTCGCATGAGGTGGGAATCTTGCTTCCCTGCTTTCCAGCCAGCACCACTGCACATTTCCAGGGCAGTTTTCCCTCCAGTGCCTCTCTGCTCTTTCTATATTTCCCCCTGGAGTTCCAAGTGGGGCAGAGGGAGCAGCAGAGCTGGGTGGGAGCTTTGGTGAGGCACAGCAACACCTCTGAGCAGCCAGAGCACCTGTGGCTGCAGCCAAGGGCAGGCATGAGCTCAGCCTCCTTTCTGCTGTGCTGGGACTGTTGCTCTTCATCTGATACCTCCTCCAGCCAGTCCCACATTGCAAAGGGCTATTTCAGGCCTAACCAGGGGCTCTTATCAACTTTCAGGCTCGTTTTCAGTGGAGCAAATCTCTACTGAGTGAACAGGTTCACACCACACATGTCAGGGAATGCCTGGGGCTTTTAAGGCAGGTTGACATTTAGAGGCAGCTCCAAGCCTTGGTGCAGTGCTGAGGAGCACAGCCTCCCTCAGGGATTTTTGGGTGTACAGCACCACTGCTGGTCATCCCCTCCGAGTGCAGGGGCTGCTCAGTGCAGCGTGGACAGAGCACAGCACCTTTCTGTGCCTCTGTGACTCTGATACCTGCTGGGGGGAACTTCTTGGCAGGACAAGACACTCCTTGCTCAAAAAGAGTCTCTTGGCAGCTCTCTCTTCTGCCTCCAAATGGCCTCAATTGCAAACAGATGGTCAGAATTCTGAAACCCCAAGAACCCCAAGGAGGAGACTGCAGCATGCTGGAAAGCATCTTCAGGAATCCCTGGCGAGATCTCCGGTGTGACAATGATGTTTACAGACCACAGGAAAGGACCTGCCCTGTTTGTGTTGATGTTACAATTCCTCTCCTGCCCCTCACATCGTTGCTAGCAACCATCCTCCTCCTCAGCAGGGCTCTGGTGGTTTGCAAATGCACTCCTGAGTGCAGAACGTGCAGTGCTTCCCCTGCTGGCTCCATGTCAGTCTCTCCTGTGAGCCATTTGGACACCAACACTGTGACAAATCCACCCCACCTTGGTCTCCATGCCTGTCACTGTGCAGCAAACCATGGCTGCTCATAGCTGGAGGCAACAGGAGTGCTGGCAGCCCAGCTGCTGCTGCTGGGGCAGAGCTCCTCTGGCTGGGAGCAGCCCAGAGCCCATCCCAGCCCTGCTCTGTGCTCCTCCAGCAGCTCCTCATCCTCTCACAAGCACAGAGGTTCCCTGTGCACAGCCCTCCTGATGCCATCTCCTAATTATTGTGTCTTTATGTCCCAACTCTTCTCCAGGAGCTCCTTGTGCTCTCATAAGAACAGAGGTTTCCTGCTCAGTGTGCACAACCCTCCTGATTCCACCTCCTAATTAACAGTGTCTTTATGTCCTAGCACTTCTCCAGGAGCTCCTCATCCTCTCATGAACACAGAGGTTCCCTGTGCACAGCCCTCCTGATACCACCCCATCACTAACAGTGTATTTATGTCCCAGCCCTTCTCCAGGAGCTTCTCATCCTCTCATGAGCACAGAGGTTCCCTGTGCACAGCCCTCCTGGTGCCATCTCCTAATTATTGTGTCTTTATGTCCCAGCCCTTCTCCAGGAGCTCCTCATCCTCTCGTGAGCACAGAGGTTCCCTGCTCAGTGTGCACAACCCTCCTGATGTCACCTCATCACTAACAGTGTCTTTATTTGCAATGTTCTTCACTCAGGGTCACTAAATGTGGAATTTGCAGGCAACTCTGACACGAGAAGAGATGAGAATCTTGACTCCACGTTTCAGAAGGCTGATTTATTATTTTATGATACATATTATAATTAAAGAAAATTTTATACTAAAGCTATACTAAAAGAATAGAAGAAAAGATTTCATCAGAAGGCTTGAACAGAATAGAAAAGAATATAATGATAATAAAATTTTGTGACTGAACTAAAGAGTCCGAGACAGCTGGACTGTGATTAGCTATTAATTAAAAACAACCACATGAGATCAATCAAAGATGCACCTGTTGCATTCCACAGCAGCAGATAATCATTGTTTACATTTCATTTCTGAAGCCTCTCAGCTTCTCAAGAGAAAAGATCTTAGCAAAAAGATTTTTCATCAAATACATCCATGACATCCCAGTCCTCTTTTTCTTCTCCTCTTTC
>NW_005054457.1:39211-70843 GCF_000277835.1 Geospiza fortis
GTGCTTTGGTCCCAGCAGTGCTGCTCAGGGTTTGTGTCCCATTTCTGTCACATCCTGGCCACTTCAGCCATCCTTGCCCAAGCTGTGTGCCACCAAGGACAATGGCTATTGTCCTGCATGGCCAGAGCAGCACTCCTGGGGCTGTGGCTTTGGGGGAAGCACCCACAAAAGGAACAAAGCAAAACTCTGAGCTGATTAGTGTTCAATGGTCACTGCTCACAGCAGTGTGTGCTGTGCCCCTGAAGCCATCAGCCCTGCAGCTCTGTGGGTGCTGCTGACCCCCAGAAGGTCTAACAAGTGCTTGGGAGCTCCCCAGCCAGCCCTGCAGCATCAGGAGGTTGCAGACAGTGGATGGAGAGAAGATGGGAGAGCCTGGCTTTGTGCTCAGAGGTGCTGGGGCTGCCTGGTCCCTGTGGAGCTGCAGCCATGGCCATGATGGTGTTTTAGGCATGAGATGAAGTGTTTGGCTGTTTTTCACATCACACAGGAACCACCACCCTGTGCAAGGCTCAGCCAGCTCCTGTGTCCTGCCCTGGCTGCTGGAGCTCAGGACACTCCTTCAGGGGAGCAGTTTTGGTCTCAGGGAGTTCTGTTATCCTCATGAGCATCTTCCCAAGCGTGTGCCCACCTGGAAAGCCCAGGAGCTCTGCACTGGCATGGTGGGTGAGGGGCACACTGAGCTGAGCCCAGCTCCCAGCTGGGGCAGAAGGGTTTGTGGGGCACAAACCTCAGCAGGATGGGAAGGGAAGGACAGGCTCAGCCCCAGGGGGCTGGAAAAGCCCAGGGAAGCTGTAACCACATGGATCTCCTGTGTCCCCACTCTCAGCCTCCAGCATTGCCTGTCCTGGGCAGTAGGATTTAATGGGGGAAGGAGGATGAGGCAGCAGAAGCTTTCTGAATCTTCTAGGAGATGAAATGCAGGGGAAATAAGGGGTGTGCAGATCCAGGGTTGCAGCAGTAGCTCTGCAGAGATTTTGCTGCTGCTCAGCAGCCTCTGAAGGAACAGCCCCTCTCCCTGCAGAGTTTCACAGCAGAAACAGGCCCAATTTGGCCCTAAATGCACATATAATAAAGGCACAGCTGTGAATTTCTTCTCTTCTCATTTTAAAATATATGAGCTGGTTTGCACAGCCCCAGTGCGATGCAGCTTCTCTCATCCATGGAGCTCCTCTGCACACAGCACCCCAGCCAAGCCCTGGGAAGCAGCCCCAGCAGCAAACATCTGTGCAGACACGCTGTGCCAGATGTTACCAGGAGGCTGGGCAGCAGGAAACGGATTCCTGGAAGTGCCACCCCAATTACTGCCCAGAACCAGCCCTGAGAAAGCAGGATCTACCACAAACATGGGAACAGAGCACAAGGGCTGCAGTCACGGCCTGTCTCTCCTTGGGGAGGCTTTGCTTGTGCCACCAACAGAGCAGCTGGGCACACAGGGGAGGGCAGATGGAGCTGCAGGGACAGGAATGTCACAGGAAGGGAGGGACCAGCTCCACATGACCAGCAGGCCTCCTGGCTGCTGGTTAGCCCTGGTTAGCTGCTGGTTAGCTGCTGGTTAGCCATGGCAGAGCTCTGCCTGGCTGCTGGTTAGCTCTGGGTGCAGGCTCACCTCTCTGCCTCTCCCCATGAGGTCAGTGGCTCTGGCTGCACTGTCAGCACACCGGTGTGGACCAAGCAGTGGGATGCATCATGGGGTCCTGCACTGTCTCCTCCCAGCCCCAGAGCAGTCAGGATCCCACCCTGACTGCTGAAACTTCTCTGGGCTTTGCCAGTGAGCCCAGCACTGTGCTGGAAGGGCACACAAACCACTGCTCCATCCCCAGTGCAGCAAGGCAGGGGCCAGTCCCAGCTGCCCAGCTCCTGGCTCACCTTGGAGGGTGGACGTGGCTCCTCAGGAGCCTGGAGCCCTGTGGCAGTGCCCTCCCAGTGCCTGGGGAAGCAGAACCTGACCCAGAACCTGAGCCTGGCACACACATGGAGCCCCTGGTCCCAGTCCACTCTCCCTTCCCACAGCAGAGGTGCTCCCCAGGCACTGATGGCAATTTCCACAAAGTTAGATGAAAGAAGAACTTGGAGAACGTCCTGAGGACTCTCGTGGTGCCACGTGGTTGCTGTGCCAGGGGTGCAGGGCAGGGCTGTGCCCGCTCACAGATATTTGCGCTCACAGACACGCACACACATCTCACATCCTCGCTTCCCTCCTTGCCTCCTCCTTTAAAGAGTCATTCAGAGTGAAAACATGTTTCCTCTTTGTGAATGGGCAGATCTAACCCAGATGCTGCACTAACTGGAAACATCTTGTGTTCCAGTCTGCTCAGAGGCTCGTTCTGTTCAACAACAGAAGGCTCCATTTATGATCACCCCTTCAGTGTTCCCAATCTTTACAGCTTGGAGATACCCAGCTAAATGCTGTGTCAAATCATCACCTCTTCCCCTCTTCCCAGCCCTACCAGAGCAGAGCTTTCAAGGCTATCAGTGTCAGGCACTGGGTGTCACCTGCTGGTGTGGAGCAAGGCTGCCTTGGCATGGAAATGAAACCTCCTGTGCTTTGTGTCTCTGAGACAGGGTTCTGTGACCCCTCTGGCCTTGCTGCTCAGCACCTGAGAGCACTGAGGCAGCTGAGCATGAACCATGGGCCATTCCTAGATGTTTCTGCATAAAGGTGTGATTTTCTTTTATGTAAGAAAGCATCTTTTGAAGGAGCAAGTACATCCCTCCTGAAAGTGCTGGAGATTGCAAAAAGTCCCCAGAAAAACTGGTCTAAGAGACAAATAACCCTGAAGAACTAGTAAAGCTTCATTTATTAGTCCATTTATTCATGAGGCTGTCTTACCCAGGGGGTTCCTGCAATAGGTGTCTTTCCCTGTTGGAATCTCTGCTTGGATACATGCAGCCTTCCTCACTGTGATGTGGTGGATAATCCCATTGTGTATGGGATTCTATGGGATTATAATGGGACTCCATATATATTCCCATTATAGATGGGATCCCATTATATATATATGTATGCCTCCAGACATAATTTATTTCCAGAATCCTCCTGATTTTTTGGTGCCTAACGTGCTCCCAAGCCCTGCAGGTTAAATGCTCATGGAGATAACAGGGTGTTATTCTTGCAAGAGGATGTTTTCTTTTTATCATCTCAGGGCTATCAGGTTTCATGCCACAGATCACAGTTTCAGCCCCAAGTTTCACGTGTCCAGATATCACTCACATGCCCTTCATCAGGCTCAATCATGAATGAAGGACTGTGTCCTGGATTGAACTTCACCCTCCACTCGCCACCTGTCAAAATCAGCTGTAAAAGAGGGGGAGATGCTGAGCACAACCTGACTGCAGGTGCTCTGAGCAAGGGGCCTCAAGAATGTGCAAATCACTGAAGCAACGCAGAAATAACCACAAATACAAACAAGATGAAATAAAAACTCAGACTGTGCACAGAGCTACGAGCACTATTTCCCCAGTGCAGCAGGGAGAGGAAATCCTGTAATCACTGACACACTCCATTTAACCACAGGCATGGTTACAAGGGCAGGGCAACAGCAGAGCCTGGGTAAGGAGTGCTAGGGCTGCATGGGCAGCGAGGGGAGCACACCCAGCCTGGGGGTTCAGTGCTGCTGGCTGCTGAGCAACGCTCTGGAGCAGTGGGGCTCAGCCCCAGCCCAAGAACAAGCTCACAGCAGACAATGGCACCTCTGTGCTGCTCATTCTGCCCTGCCCAGGCTGCAGCAGGCAGCAGGGTGGGGTCACTCGTGGAAGGGTTGTAGGACCTGCTTGGAAACACAGGGAGATAGAGCAAGAAGGATTATGACAAACAATTTTCCCTGTCTCTATATGATTTCTGAAAGAGGACACTAGACAGCAGCTTAGACTCCTAATGAGGTGGAAATTAGTTTTAGAAGCATCTCAAACATACCTGAAAAAGAAATGGGAGTGATTCACACATTTCCCTTGGGAGATTACAGAGCTGGGCACAGCCTTGGGTTTGAGTAAACACCTGGGGGTGAGCAGAACCAGTCAAGGGATGGGGAGAGAGGACCTGACCAGTGTCCCAGGCACCCTCCTCACCTGCAGGTGATGTCCCCATCCAGCAGAGAATGTGACCCTGCCTGGGGAGCCCACACAGCCACCGGGCTTCTGTGCTGGAAGCTGAATTTGGGGCTTGACACATGAGAAAATTCCTCCCTGTGAGGGTGGGCAGGCCCTGGCACAGGGTGCTGCTGGAGCCCTGGCACTGCCCAAGGTGGGATTGGACAGGGCTGGGAGCAGCCTGGGACACTGGGAGGTGTCCCTGCCATGGCAGGGGGTGGAACTGGATGAGCTTTAAGGTCTCTTCCAACCCAAAGCATTCTGTGATTCCATGAAAATGAGATTCCAGGTGACTGTCAGGCTACTCAGGAGGCAAAGACCAATCTGTCCACGAGAGGAGATCTCTGCAGGTTCTCTGCCATTTCTGTCTGAGTGCATCCTGGTGTGGCAGAAACTGGGAGAAAACAGCTCTGCAGTGCAGCCCCCCTTTGACAAGGCAGTTCCTTTATCCTGCAAACTGCAGCTAGCAAGCGCCAGGAGCCAAGAGCAACGCCGATCATGAGGTGTCAGGAAATGTTTGCCATGACTTCATCCTTAAAATAACCCCTGCAGACATTCTGCTCAGCAAAGGAAGGTCCTACCCAACCCCTTGGTGCACAAAGGAGCACAGACCCCCGAGGAACAATGATGGGTCTGACAATGAATTCCTAGGAAATGATAACTAAACTCCAGATGGCCAACAGGGAATGGAGTGGGGCCACAACTGAGCCCAAGGGAGAGCCTTTGTCCTCTGCCACCACTGCTTTGATTGCTCAGCCAGACTGAAAGCTTGGGAGAGCTTGGAGGCATGCAGGCAAGTGGGATTCTTCCCTCCAGCTGGCTACAAGAGAAAAATAGATCCTTGGAAACAAATAGACCTCTCAGTGTCTTAATAGGAAAGTGATGTGTGTGGTGCTTGTGCAAGTGAGACACAACTCAGAGCTCTGTTATGGAAATTTTCCTCTGTGACAAATATGTTATGAATGACTTGTCTTGAAAACATGCCAGCTTGTAGGTGCTGCTATCACAACATTCAGTGACTTTAACTTACTGTGAGCGTTCCTGTGATAAATCATGGAAAACCTTGCTTGGGCTATCTTTAGTCACTGCACTGTTTCACTCTCACAAGTCACTCACGGCTCTAAAAATACAGTTTATATCATTGGATTCCTGGAATTCCTTCAGTTCTTACATTCTGGTTTAAGTGGCATTAAAGCTGGGCTGTGCAGTCCGAGGCTGCAGGCTGATGTTTCACTGTGGATTAGCTATCACCTGGGTTCAATACAAGGTTTGCAATATTTATTTGACTTGGATCCAAAGCCCATTTGAAAAATCTTCCTGTAGATACACCTCTTACCTGGCTATGTGGAACAAGGGCTAGATTTTGCCTGGGACTAGATAGTAATTTAATAACCATTCCAATATAGAATTAAACTAAAACACATGCTCACCACAAGAACTGAGTTGAGACCGTGGGGTTTTCTCCTCAAAACCTGAAGGTATCTCCTCTCTTCTGGCCTCTGCACTGTGATCTTGTGTTGACTTCTAGGTCACACATCTCTCTCTCTCTTCTTTTGGTTTCACTTACAAGTCTTTCATAGTAGTTATTGATTCAGAAACACCAGAAACAAGAAAGTCTTGACCTCCCACCAGCCCCTCTGGATTTGATTACCAGCTCACCAGTGATGGATAGTCTGAGCAGAATTTAATGCTTTCTAATTTTCCTTGATAGGATCCACGAAGCACGTTACTTCTTTTTTTATCCCAACTGGCAGCTCAACAAAGCCCAGCAATATAAAGCTCCATTTGTGTAATAAACTGTTGTACAATCTACTACTTATGAACACAGGCCCCGAAAATGTGCAACCTTTCTGCACATTACATTAAACACAAACCAGATGGGCACTGGAAAATCCTCCCCTTTGTTGCAGTGGGCTAAAGGGGCTGGTGGTCAGAAGGTCTGTTTCACTACACAAATAAACTGAAGAGTTTAACTACATTATTCTCCAAAATCAGCAATGGCAAACCCATGTGGAAGCATTATGAGCAGTTTGCAAACCCACAACTGGAGTGGTGTAGGCTCAGGGGAGCTTTTCATGGATCCCACCTGCAGTAGGCAGCTCATGACACAGAACCTTCACCTGCAGCCAGAGCTGGCACCCAGACTGGGATCCAAAACCTTCACCTGCAGCCAGAGCTGGCACCCAGAGCCTTCACCTGTAGCCAGAGCTCGCACCCAGACTGGGATCCAAAACCTTCACCTGCAACCAGAGCTGGCACCCAGACCTGGAGCCACATGGGGGGAGGCAAAGGGGTGAAATCCATCTCTTCTTTAAAGGTTGCCTGGGTCAGAGCCGGGCATTTAAACTCTGACAATCACTACAGAGAAATGGAGCCCTCCAGAGTGGGCTGAGCTCATACTGAGCAGTGTCTGAGGGACAGAAACCTCATCAGGTCAGATAGGATGTCTCACAGTTCCATGGTTCCATGAGGGAAATCCATCTCAGTCTCAGAGTCCCAGGACAGGGAATAAGGGAATTTGCTGTCTCTGGGCTGTACCAAAGGACACCTCACTCTTCCCTTTGAGCACAACACTGAGACACTTCTGGAGGAGCTGCTTCACAGAGCCCCTGCGTGTCCTGTGGCCCCTTTCCTTATGACTGCAAACATTATCACAAAATTGATGATACACAAAAATGTTTCCGAAATCCATCTGGCCACATTGGCACAGGGAGGGACCAAAGCCACACACAGAGCCTGCACCCTCACTGTGCAGGGAAATCATCATCAGGGAATGATGGTAAAGACAAGGTAAAGACAGTCTTGATGAAAACAAGAGAAATATGTTGTACTGATGTTCCCAGGACACAGCTTCCCCAGGTAAAGAACAGGTGAGCAGCACAATGGTATGGGAGGGGTGAGATGGGATGGAGTGGGGTTAGTTGGGGTGAGATGGGATGGCATGAAAACTGCTACCAGCTGAAGAAATTACCCTGGCTTTGGCCTGGGGGTACACTGGGCAGGCAGAGGTCAGAATCCCTGCTTGTTGTAGAGGTAACAATCCCCATTTTTATGCATGCAGTCCTGGGATTTCGTAGGCCCTGCCAAATGGGCTTTCTGCTTGCTCAAAGGTGATTTATTTTTACAAATTTAAATGAAATCCCCTCTGCCATTTTTGAATAATACTAGAGTTAAAAAGACTATTTTCCCATTTAAAAATATTCTAGCTAGACTGTTTTTATTAAATCAAAGTTAAGTCAAATAAAGACGGCGGTTTGAAAGTTCAGGCTTGGGCAGGAGCTGGTCCTCACTGGGGAGCTGTGCCCCTGACAGATGGGTGTCTGTCTGTCTGTCTGTCTGGTGGCCACGGAGCCAGCACAGAGCACCAGCCCAGGGGTGGAAGGAGCAGGGAACAAAGGGAAGGTCCTGCCTGGCTGAGCTGTGCACACCTGAACCCTTGAGAGGTGAGATGCCACAGGGCAGGAGGAGGATGGGGGGTGACACACCTTGCACTTGCCTATCCTTACCATGCCCTGCAAGATTCCTAAAGACAACAGATGGAAACTTCTTCCATTTCATCCAAGTCATTCCCAGGCATTGTGTCCTTGAGTGGCATCATGGTGTATGGGAGGTCCCTGCTCTCCCCTCTGTGTGTGGGATGAAGGTGGGGGTGCCCTTCATCAGGGTGGGCACTGAGGAGACACTGATACCTTGGTTTTTAACCCAAATCACTCCCAGCTACTGACCCCCTTTGGAGGGGCTTGACAGCTGGCCTGCAAGCAGAGCTGAGTTCATAGAAGGAATAACAATTGATGATTTTCGAGTGTATCCATAGCAAGAGAGAAGACAAGGCCATCAGCACAGAAACAGATTAGAAAAGACACATGAAGATTTTTGTAAGCTAAATTGTGCATAAGTAGATGTGTATATGTGCCTTTATATCATATATATTATATGCCTTCTGTAAGCTAAACTACATACATAAGTAGATGTGTATGTGTGCCTTTATATGTGCCTTTTTAAATTGCTGTAAAACTTTTGCCAATTATATTGATGCTAATTACTTTGCACCAATGAATATAATAAGTTATTATATGTAACTGTGATATAGTAAGTTATTGTGATGTAATTAATGACTTAAGATCACGCTTTGCTAAGAGTATATAAGCTAGAGAACACGCAGAATAAAAAACTTTTCTTCTTGGACCCTAAACACGTGTGTGTGTCATGTCTGACCTAACGGTGACAACCCTCCACCAAGGGATGGGTAAAGGTCCTTGTGACACCCCCACAGTGGCACTGAGGGGCACTGGAAGGCTCTGTCCTTGGCAGGGACAAAGCTGCTGTAGGGCTCTGTGGAGGGCAGCCTGGGGGCTGTGGGATGTCCCCTTCCCTCCTCACCCCCAGCCCATCAGGCTGCTCCACAGGCCCTGCGGGAGCTGTCACACCACGGAATGTGACATCAAAGGCAGGCCCGGGTGCCACATGACGTGTGTGACACTCGGCAGGCGTGCCAGCTCCCGAGATGATGTGACATAAAGGGAACCGGCTGTTCCCACGTGGGGATGGCAGCAAGAGCCCAGCCCTGGGCTGGCTGAACGTGCTCAAGACAGGGAAAGGCAGCAGAGCAAAGCCCTGGAGGGGTGCCCAGACTGTGGGGGGCTCTTCTCACTTAGACAGGGCAAACAGCCCAGTGTGGAGGGGCTGTGCCATGTCCTGGTGGCCACCAAGCCTGTGACACAGGGCCAGGTGCCAGGCAGGTGCTGGCACTGCTGCAGGGCTTAGCTGCACATCTACAGGTTGTGCTGGGACCCCCTGGGCACCTGGAGATGTCTCTTTCTTTTCCTTCCCATAACAAACACCATGTGGAAAATGTATACAAAAAATAAAGATGTGAAAGCTACAGAGAAAATACAATTTCCTTTTATGTCACTGAAGAGTTTGTCTCTTTACAAGTTGTTACTGCATTATCTTAGGTACACTTTGATATCTGGGGCTGTAGGGAAGAGGAGTCCTCTGGTGCGACTGAGTCTGACTCTCTGTGTTTTACTCCAGCCTGACACCAGTACATTGCCATGATGACATCATTTGGATTATTTCTGATTTATAGCGATTGAGAAAAATTGGGTCCTGTACAATAATGCAAACAATCAAAGACACAAAGCAAAAATAGTGCCTTTGGGCTGCACTTTCACACTGCATGATGTTTTGAGGACTTAATGTTGAAAGCTTTAGAGTGCACAAAAGGAATTTTCTTCATTTCATATATTATACAGTTGCCTGAAAGAAATGGCAAACAACTCCTCGGGCTGAGCATGCTTTGCACAGGCTCAATTGTGGGGTTTTTCTGTCCATCAGCTTTCTACCAGCAGATCTCCACTGAAACTCAGAGCAGGATCTGCCATGGGGACCCATGACCCCACAAATGATCCTTGCAGAGGCCTGGGCCAAATTCTGCTCTCTGTTACATGACTCTGAAGCAATTTTGGTGAAGAACAGGTTTGTTGGAGCATCCACTACTCAATGAGAGCAGATCAGTCTATTGGGGTCTTGGCAAACCAAATGCCCTTCCCATTTCTTCTCCACTGATCAACTTCATACCACCCTTCACACCACCCAGAAATTCCATTGGTGTGATCAGAACACCAGTCTCTTCCTAAGAGGCGGAAATCCCACATTTCAGCCCAAATCACACCAAACACTTGGATCACAAAGAACACGCCTCAGAGGTGACAACATCATTTAAGTCTGTCCCAGAAATACTGAGATCAGGCCCCACTTCCATTAAATCTTAAATTTTTGCCATCTGACAGCAAAATGTCCCATGGCAAACACCCTCAAAAGCACCACACATAAAACCAGCAGTGAACCAAAACCCCAGCACATGTCAGAGTTGTTATAAATAAGTCAGCTTTTATAGGTGGGGTTGTGAATTTTAAATATAGTCAACATGAAGAGTTGATATGAATTGTTAATTTATATAATGAATTGTTATGTATAATTAATGTAATAAGTTATGAGGTAATGAGTTACGCTAAATGTACTGTACTGCGAATGTGTGGCCACTGGGGGCGGGGTTTGATGGATGGAACTTTCTAGAATGTTGCCTCATGATGTATGACAGCAACTTGAACTGTGATTGGACAACGAGCCGACCAGTCAGAGTGAGGTATTCCAGAATGATTGGTCAAGACTGAACCCCAGCATGGACCAACCAGTGGCCAGAAAAGAGACCAATCAGCATAAGGATTGAAAAATGCACCAATCCAGCAGTTCCAGAGGCTTTAAAATCCCCAGGAGCCCAGCAGCCCTTTCAGCAGAACTCAGCCTCCAAAGGAGCAGTCTGTGTAGTACAGGTAGTTTTTTCTGACTTGTCCCGTGGGTCTTAAACTTATCTTAAAGCTTTGTTTTCAATTGTTCTCAGTTCTTAATAAACAGGCTCACCCTTTTTAAATGTTGACTGTGGAAACCCAGGGCACAGGGATTATTTCTCTGTCTGTTCTGGGGTGCCCTGACCCCTAGGGGAGCACTGACTCTGACCCTCATTCACAGAGAAAGTTTCCCAGACTTCAAAATAGACTGGAACCCACAAAAGTGTGAAATAGATTATAGAGAGTAGTGTAGGTGTGTGACTTGGTGAGAAATTGAGCTTTTGGGATTTTTAGTATGTTGTGGATGGAAGCAAGATGGAGGGCGCAGGGTGTTTTCTTGAGTTTCTCCATGGGTTTGGGTGGCATTTTGTAATTGGGCAGAAAAGTCTGCATTGGGGGCTCTTTGGGGCCAGTTAGTGGTTAAAAGGGAAAATAATCTAGATGTCAGTTCTTAATTGGATAGTTTAGTCTTAAAAGACCTTGTAACAAGAGATTGTTGGCCATTTTGTGCCTTGCTAATGAAAAGCTGCCAAACTCATGGTCATGAAGCTGTTTCACTCATGAGAAATAATAAATATCTGAATTCAAACATGAGCTAACATTTCAGATGTCTTCAATCCAGACCCAGAAAAACCAGCGACTGGTACCACCGCAGTTGATGGCCTCGTTTCTTTCTAACAAGAGATGCCGACCCAGCACAGATCCTGTTCTCAGTTCTTAATAAACAGGCTCACCCTTTTTAAAGGTTGACATCCTCATTTCTTTTCAACAAGAGGTGCCCACCCAGCCCAGATCCCATGTCCATGCTCATTCTTGCCCCCTCCACATGAGGAACTCAACTCACCGTTCTTGCGCTCGGCGAAGGGCGGGGGCTGCAGCTTGGTGCCATCCCTCAGGTCACTGGCAGGTTTCTCCTTGGCTGCCTTTTCCTCCTCATTGCCAGTTCTGTGCTCCGAGCGCTCCTGCTTGGTCACACCATTCATCACCGAGCCTGCAGGGACCGTGCCAGGTTCTGGCTGCTCCACTTTGGGGGGTCAGGGAGAGCAGCAGGCGCCAAATGGCCTCTGGAAAAGAAGAGGAACGGGTAAGGACAGATTGCCAAAGCAGTCTGGGAAACAGAATGAATGAAGGATGGCACTTGTGAAGTGGTCAGGCCACAAACAAGTAATTCCTGGCAGTTTGCATATGAAAACCATAGGATTCCCTATTGCCTGCTTGATTCTCCTTGTCTGCTGGACACCTGGCTTCTTTTTTGGATGAATTTCCACCCACGGGCACGGAATATTTGCAGAAAGTTTGTCTTCAAAACACACAGCCCTGGGGAGGCCCAACAAGAGAGCTCTTGAACTGTTAGAGATCCACGAATGAGAGCAATCTTCCTTTTTATGACTCTGGTTTGCTGAGAAAACTGGAATAAATGACAGGAATAATTCCACACAACCCAGAGGAGGCTGCTAATTATGTGATACAGCCAGCAAATGAAAAGAGTAAGTATCAGTCAGATTTTAAACCCTGCAAAGTAAAATACATGTGCAAAACCTTTGACATCAAATGTATGATTAGCACCCACCAGAGCTAAGGGCTTTATGAAGAATTCAACCACGTTAGGTACAAAATGTTGAGAGTTTTTGAAGGATGGAGGAGTTGGTTTTTTTAGCACATTGTTCTTCACCAAGGTTTATGTGGGGTTTGTGGTCAAAATACATCACAAAAACTCTGAAAAGTTCTGCAAAATTGGGTTGTGCTTCTGCAGATATCAATCCCATCTCAGCAGAAAGGTGGGTGGAAAGGATTCAGCTCACACCAAACATGTTTGTGGGATGCAGGCAGATGGCCCGGGAGGGGCTGTGACACTGAGCACATCACAGGAAAGCTGCAGGAACCATTTCAACAGAGCATTGTCTGAAAAATCTCCAGATGCTGAGTGAAAGTGAATGCCTCTAAGAATCAGCACCAGCTCCTAATGAGTCCCATCAGGAAAGAGCTGAGGAGAGCTAAAAAAGGTCATTTGCAGAGAACGAGAATAGAAAAGTGTAAGACTGATTCAGTGATAAAATCTGATTTAATACAAAAAAGTTACCAATTTACTGTATAAGGAAGTAGGAGCCGTGCATTGCACATGATACCATCTCCTCCACACTGTGAGCCAGGACCCTCACACCCCTCTCCCCACCCTGCACCAGCAGGGAATTTGCCATCTGCTTTCTCACCCACCTCGCTGGCAGCCCCACCTGCTGCAGCTTTTCCTGTCCCAGCAGCTGCAGCTCAGCCCTGTGTCCGTCTGTCCTGCCTCACGCTGAGTTTCACTGCTGCCACCTCTCACACAGGGTGCCCATGGGGTGCCTGCACTGCCCAGGGAGGAGGGCCTGGGGTGTCCTTGTCACATTTTCCCTTCGCAGGGACCCCAAAGCTGTGCCCAGTGCAGCACTGGGACAGGCTGGGTGTGCAGCCAGGGCTCAGAAACACAAAGTAGATCCAGCCCTTGCCCCCAGCCGTTCTGTGTGCTCCTCATCCTCCTCCTCACTGTGCCCTTTGCTCATCTCCTGAGCCCAAGGATTCCTGCCAAAGCCTGGCATGCTGCCACTGCCCATGCCAAGAGCCCTGCAGGCACCCAGGCAGGCCAGGCTGCATCCTTGAACAGGTAATTCCATCTGCCTCATCTGCTTCAGCATTCCAGCTCCCTTGAGGTCTCCTTTCCAGGGTGTGACTGCTGTGCCATGCCCTGTCCCCACTGTGGTGACCCACCCACTGCTGGCTGCAGGGCTGCACACCCACTTTGAGCCCCTGAACTCTTTATTTAATTCATCACTGGCGTGGAACATTCAATAAGTGTTTACATTGCTGTTTTAAAATGAACTGTTTTTTTTTTTAAACTTCTTGAAGTTGCTGATACGATGCATCTTTCCAGTGGGAACAGAGGGTGATGACAGGACAATCCAGCAAACTGCATCTGCTTACAAAAATGAGACTTTGTTCAACCCAACACTAAATCTTTGATAAATTAGCCAGGGCTTTGGTGACGTACATGTTGAACCAATATGACAGTTTTATATGGATTATGATTATTAATGTTTTTCAAAAATAGAGAGCGTGAGCCAGACATGCAGTGTCGAAGCTGCAGGACCACCAGCCGAGGTTAAAGTCTTTCGGGAAGGCTTCTGCAGGCTCTGTGTGCAATCCCTTTTTACTCTCAGAGCATATGCAACATTTTAATTTGCAGTGGGTGTGCTGGGGTCCCTGTGTCTGAGCCAGGAGGTCACACTCTGACCCTCAGACACAGACTTCACAGCACACTCAAGCACCACTGGCTCAGTGCTGGGGTTTTTTTATTCTGGAGTGAAATTTGGCCTCGAAACATTCCTCATTGTTCCTCGTTTAGGCTGAACTGATTGTATTTACAAAGCTTAGACACAGTTTTGAGCCTCAGAGCACATCTCCCATCAACCACTGCTGCCAGCACATCAGCTGCAAGGCTGTGCACAGCACAGGTCGTTTCCATCTCTCCCTGCCTGTAAGTTTGAAATTTCTCAAGCTGGACTACCATGGTACATCATGGGTCCTTCCTTTCAGGCACTGGGGATCCTCTGGAGGATGTGCCTGGTTTGGAAGGAGCATGGATGAGGTTCAGACTTGGGAGACACAGTCTCAAGCTCTGCACTAAGGGAAATACAGGCTGGATATCTGGAAAAAAGTTCTTTACAGAAAAGTGATAAAGCTCTGGAATGGCTGCCCAGGGATGTGGTGGAGTCCCCATCCCTGGGTGTGTTTAACAAAGCCTGGATGTGGCACTGGGGGCCAGGGTTGAGTTGAGGTGTTGGGGCTGGGTTGGACTCGATGGTCTTGGAGGTCTCTTCTAACCCAGTGATTCTGTGAATTCTGTGCATTCTGTTATTCTGTGATCCTGTGATTCTGTGAATTCTGTGAATTCTGTGATTCTGTGATCCTGTGATTCTGTGATCCTGTGTGATTCTGTGTGATTCTGTGATCCTGTAATCCTGTGATTCTGTGAATTCTGTGATTCTGTGATAATTCTGTGAATTCTGTGTGAATTATTCTGTGAATTCTGTGAATCTGTGATACTATGCATTGTGTGCATTCTGTGAATTCTGTAAATTGTGTGACTTGCTTCCCCCTTGCTCACCAAGGCCCAGGTGGGATTTGGTTGATTCTGCCAAACTGGTGAATTTTAACAAAGACAAATGCCAGGCTGCACTGGGCTGGGGCAGTGCTGGATGGAAGGACAGACTGGGGAGGGAGAGGCTGGAGAGCAGATGTGGAAAGGGACTGGGGGTGCTGGTCTGTGGCCAGCTGGGTCTGTCCCCTGTCCCCTTGCCCTGTTCCCTGTCCCATTATCCTGTTCCCTCTCCCCCAGGCAGCCAGTGCAGTGCCCACAGACACCACAGACTCTTTGGAGCCTGTCCTGCTAGGGCAGATAATTGGATAATTCTAAAATATTTTTTAGTTTTTAACATTTTTAACTTTTTCTTAAGGAAAAATGAAGTGAACCATTGAAATGAAAAATTATTTTTAGAAGTGGGGAAAAACTTTATCTCCCTGAGAAACAATTTTGGCTTCAGCAGCTCATCTTCCAGAAAACTTAATTTTTTGGCTGGAAAACTAAACTGAAAAATTCACTGTTCAGGTCTTAGCAATCCCCCTCACACCTCAGGTCTCCACATGTCAAACAAGTTCCTGGATCACATATTTTTTCTAAGTTTCCAGGAGTGAGCTTCCTGCCAAGGTGTGTACCAGAAATAGCAGAGCTGGGATCTGCCACTCCCTGGG
This sequence comes from Geospiza fortis, assembly GCF_000277835.1. Classification (NCBI taxonomy): domain Eukaryota; kingdom Metazoa; phylum Chordata; class Aves; order Passeriformes; family Thraupidae; genus Geospiza; species Geospiza fortis. The sequence continues at coordinate 54,433 of NW_005054457.1, forward strand.
GCTAAACCAGGATCTCTTGAGCCTTTTCTGGGATCTAACACAGGGACAGACACTGCTCCCTCTGCTCAGTGCCACTGCTGTCCCACAAAAGCACTTTAGAAACCCCAAAAGGAAAGGAGAACAGGAGATGGAGCATCTACAGCAGCTGGACTGAGAGCCCTGGCTGCTGCCTGTGCAGGCCTGGACACAACACCTTGAGGTGCACCTGGCTTCTGACATGAGAAACATCTTTATAGGAATGTGCCCCTTGCTGACGGAGTGACAAAACTTTCCTTTGTCCCCTTAAAAAGGAAATAAACCCAGAAGTTTCTCTCCTCTATTAGGTGAAAAGACACTTCATAAAACCTGGGGGAATTCACCTCAAACTTAAGGATGGCCAGTTGGGCAGGAGCCCAAAAGTCCCACCTGAGCAATTTGCTAGACAAATAAGAGAACAAAGAAACCAATGGCTTTTGTGAGGTGTTTTACCAGGAGTAAGGACCTCCTGCACCGGGTTCAGTTTTTCTCTGTTTGTTATTTTGCCTTTTATTAAACCTTTCTGTTTCCAACACTGCCGCAGAAGCCATCCTGCTGATTTTTATGCTTCCAAAGGTAACTGAGCTATCTTGGGTGAGAAATAGATCTCCAAGAGTTTATGAGACTTAGCTCAAGAAAGTCATTGCTCATCTTCAGGAATGACACTTGGATGAGGCTGGGTCCTGCTTGGGTTATGGTGATGCAGCTTTGATGGTCTGCACTATTCTCCTGCCCAGCATCTCACCTTCCACCTTCTCACCTTTCCTCTGTGCCCCTCCTGTGGGCGCCCAGGTGAGAATGGGCACAGCTTGCACTTCCCCACACCTGAGCCCCCAAATCTGCCCCTGTTCTGCAGCTTGCAAAGTTAATTTTTACTTCTACTGCAAGTAAATACATTTGGCTTTAATGCATCTGCAGCTCCTCTTAAGCAATTGTGACCCACCATAAAACTTTAAATACACAAAGAGAAAAACCAGAGGAGAGATGTCCAGAGATGCAGTCCAGCCTTATCAAATTCTTCACATGTTTGTTGTGCTGTGTTTGTGTTCCTGGGCTCCTGCTTGCAGGAATGTGGCTGATAAAACCATCTCACTAAACATGGCCTTGGTGTGTTTCAGGCAGTGAGAGTGGCTCTGGATTCCTGGGGGCAAACACCCCGTGAACATTTTGAACATTTGCACTGGCTTGCTGCAGATGCTGATCGAGTCCTGCTGTGCCCAGGCTCTGCAGGAAAGCTGTCTTCTCCTCCTGAGAGGTTTGGCAAGGCACAGGGCAGCTCTGACCACTTGCCCTACGCCCAGAACAAGAGATCTTCTCTCCTCTGAGACCTCCCTGGGCTGCCAGGGCACGCTTCACTGCTATTATCTCATGGTTTACCTTGCAGACCGTGTCCCTGTGGGATGATTCCCCTCCCTGAACCTCCTGCTCCTCCTCAGGGATGCAGAAAGGCCCATCCTGTGAGGCCATGGAGCCCTCAGGCCATTTCCCACAGATCTGCACATTCCTCCCGTGCCCTGGAGAAGTGACCTGCTCACACTTCAGCTCCAGAGAGGAGCTGCAGGGCAGGGGAGTGTGGATGCACTCGCTGGTCAGAAAGTGAGAAAATTGATTTAGTTTTCTCACAGTGGACTTGTGAGACTTTTTAGGGACTTGTAGAGAATACTAATATATATTACTCTATATATATACTAAGATAGTAATATAGTTAGTATAGTATACTAACTTGTTAATATAAACAACCTGCAGGTGGTGTTTTCCTGTTGAGTTTGTGAGGGTCCTAAGGATGAGGTGAGAGATGAAAATCTGACTCCATGCTCTCAGAGGGCTGATACATTATATAATATAATATAATAAATATAATATAATATAATATAATATAATATAATATAATATAATATAATATAATATAATATAATATAATATAATATAATATAATATAATATAATAATCATTCTATTCTATTCTATTCTATTCTATTCTATTCTATTCTATTCTATTATATTATATTATATTATATATTATGCTATACTAAAACTATACTAAAGAAAGAGAGAGGATACATCAGAAGGCTGAACAAGAATGATAATGAAAAGCTCGTGACTGACTCTTCAGAGCCCAACACAGCTGATGGTGATTGGTCATTAATTAAAAACAATTCACAGGAAAACAATCAAACATGCACCTGTTGGTAAACAATGTCCAGACCACATTCCAGCAATGTCCAGCAAACACAGGGAGAAGCAAATGAGATAATATTTTGTTTTATTCTGAGGCTTCTCATCCTCCCAGGAAAAGAAATCCTGACAAAAGGATTTTTCAGAAAATGTGCCAGTGACATTTTCCTACTGTGTTTTCCTGTTCTTCTCAAGGACAGTTTGTGAGAAAGATGTTTTTGTTAATTAGCCAATCAAGTAGAATGTGTCGAATCTGTCTATAAAAGAGAGGATTTTCATATTAAACCTTCCTTTCTGCAAACCAGCCCTCGAATGAATTTGTGCCATTTCTGGCTCAAGGGTGACATTGGAGGACCTGGATCCTCTGGGATCTGGTACTAATTCTCACTAACCAATCTAATACAAGATACAAATCCTATAGCATTTACATACAGCCTGTAAGAATCATTACATTACCATACTGGATTACATTTTAAACCCTAAAAACTCCTCTTTGGGCCCCTTCTGCCAAGCTGTAGGGTCTGCTCTGACCCTTGGAGCTGTCTGCAAGCAGAGGGTGTTGTTCCATCAAAAGGAGATTACCTTCAGTGGCCACACCATTGTTTTCCAGTTGTCCAGTAACTGAGGTATCTCAAAGCTTGCTTTCATTTCAAGTTTCCATATTCTCAAAATCTTTTGCCAGGCAATCATATTTATAAGGCTTTCCTGTTTCATCCTCCCCAACACCCCTTTCACTGACAGATTATTCTTGTGCAACCCCTCAGTGGGGCAGGGCCAGGACCCAGCAGAGCTGTGAGAACCAGAAAATCCTCGCTTGAGGCAAGCCCAGCCTTTGGTCACAGTGTGACCCCCACGCTCAGCAGGCTTTGCCAGCTCTTTGCACCCCCAGGCCTTTTAGGATAGGATCTCCTTCCCAGCCTCCAAAGTCCCAGCTGGATGTCTGCTCCAAGCTGCCCACAGGCCTTGGACAGCGGGGAAGAGCCCAGTGATGTCCTGTCCTCATCCAGGACAGCTCCTGGCCCCCAGCCTGGGCTGGTGATGAGGGACAAGGGGTTGTTCTCAGGGGACAAGCTCAGCTCCCTCCCAGTGAGCTGTTTTAAAAAGGAGTCATTTCTACCTCTTTTTTTTTTTTTCATAGAAAGAAGTTTAAAGTGGTGGAAAATAGTAGAGGAACAGTGATCAGGAACTCTGTTCTTACTCCAGATCCTCCCAAGGCCTACCTCTCTGTCAGTACTCAAATGGGCTGAAAATCCAGGACAAAATCAGGCTGTTTTGAAAAGGATTGATTTCTATGATTTCTACTTTTTTTTTTTCTTTTTCATAGAAAGAAGGTTTAAGTAGAGGAACAGTGATCAGGAACTCTGTTCTTACTCCAGATCCTCCCAAGGCCTACCTCTCTGTCAGTACTCAAATGGGCTGAAAATCCAGGACAAAATCAGGCTGTTTTGAAAAGGATTGATTTCTATGATTTCTACTTTTTTTTTTTCTTTTTCATAGAAAGAAGTTTTAAGTAGAGGAACAGTGATCAGGAACTCTGTTATTACTCCAGCTCCTCCCAAGGCTTACCTGTCTGTCAGTGCTCGAATGGGCTGAAAACACCCAGGACAAAACCAGACTGACAAATTGTGCTGTTCTAAAATAACTGATCTTCAGGTAAACGACTCAAGAACTGATTCCCTGCTTGTGCATCCAAGTCCACAGCACATCTGCTGGCCCTTCCCAGCACAAGGACTGCCTCCTGCTGCCCCATGAGCATGGGCAGGCTGCTGGGAGCTCTGCAAGGGGATTTGTTATGTTCTGGCAGCGCCCAGAAGATAATGTGGGGAATTCCTGCCAGGTACAGAACTGCAGGTGTGGTGCATGGGATGGAGAGAGAAGAGAAACAGAGAAAATTTTGGAGAAGAAAGGGCTCTGGGGACACCTTCAGTGCCTGAAGAGCTCCAAGAGAGCCAGAGAGGGATTTGGGACAAGCGATGGAGAGACAGGACAAGGGAAATGGCTTTGGGAGAGTAAATATAGATTAAATACAGGGACAGATATGTGGGGTGGTGTGAGGCTGTTGAGGCCCTGGCACAGGTTGCCCAGAGAAGCTCTGGCTGCCCCTGGATCACTGGAAATGTCCCAGGCCAGGCTGGACAGGGCTTGGTGTAATGGTTTTGCACTGCACCACAACACCTGGAGCACCCTGGGACAGTGGAAGGTGTCCCTGCCATGGCAGGGGTGGAAATCGATGAGCTTTGAGGTCCCTTCCAACACAAACCATTCTGTAATTATATTATTCTATGATTAGGAGCATTTAAGGATTGCAGTTCTTGGGCTACCTGGCATTTGCCACCAGTCCTTAGCCTTGCTCTGGTACCCATGGTTATTTCTGTGGCGCTAAAAATACTGTTAGAAATTTACAGGACAACACATGCAGATAGTTCTGAGTTAGATAAAACATTTTATGAATCTGGACCATACTTGTAGTTTTTAAAGTAATCTTAAAATAAACTTAAAAATCTTAAAATAAGCAGTAACGTTCTAAGTATGCTGAAAAGGCTCAAAAAGCAGTTATCAGCCTCAGATTTGTTCTTGCTGCTTGCTCTGTTTGCAGAACTGTTTTCCGGCTAATCTGGTGAATTTCCCAGGTCTGACTCATGAGTGCTGGGGCTGGTGGGGCCTGGACCACACCAGGTCCAGGGTCCTGCACACCTGGGGACAGCCCTGCTCCAGCAGCCTTGGCTGAATGAAGCTTCTGAGAGAAATTGCTCTTTTTTTCTAAATTACGATTTGATTTGATTCAGTTTAATTTATAAACCCTTAACAATGAGCTGTGTCTGCTGGTGGCAGTGCAACCTGGGCTGGATACAAAGGACAAACCAGGATCGTTTTCAGAGTTTGGTTTAAATCCAGCCCCAACCAAAAACTTGTGGTTTTCAGCTTTTGCAGTGGAGTGGGAATCCCTGGAAATGACCCTGGTACTGTCAGCATCACTGCTGCCATTGACATAGGCACTGCTCTTACACCCAGTCATGGCCCTGGCAGCTACAAAATGAGGAGGTTTCTCATCCCAATGAAGTGTGGGGGATTCTTGAGGCCAGGCCCTACCACAGGCTTGCCCATCCTGCTCTGTGGTACTGGAGTTCATGGGCACAAATATCCAAAAATTCCAGGCTGGGCTTTCTCATAGCGCTGCATTGGACTCAGAAAAAAACTTTATAATATGGAGAGCTTTTGTGGGCTCATCAGCCTGGTCCTCCAGCAGAAAGGTGCTCCTGTCTCTTGCAAGGCTGTTTTGCTTATGAGGGGCTGAGAAGAGGCCCCAGGTGAGGTCCCACAGGTCTGTGTGGGGCAGGGCAGACCTGTCCCAGCCCCAGCTCTGCTTGTCCTGCTCACATGGAATTACCCAGCTCTGGGTAATGTTTTCAGCTCACATGGAATTACCCAGCTCTGGGGTTTTCAGCTCCTCCTGGAGCCCAGCTCTGAGTTCAGGACCTTCCTGCTCGTGGGTGATGGCTCTGTGCTCACCAGACAGGTTGAGCTGTTGCTGGTCACCCCAAAGGGGTTCTCTTGTGCCCCTACCAGAGCTGCCTCCCCACATTTCTGCAGCAAAACATTGGCTCTTCCTGCAGGTCACATTGAAGACCTCAGTTATGGCTGCAGCATTTAACTGTGTCCTGATTTTGCAGCATTTGGGTTATGTCTGATCTTTGTCTCCCTTATTTTGTTACATTTTAGAAATGCAATAAACAAAATCTTTCTGAAAGAGAGAAAACGTGGCAGAGATTTGAACTGGAAAATGAGCACAGACTGGAGCCATGCCTTTTCCTTAGATGCCAGAGGAGGAGAAGGACCAAAGGGCACAGGAACAAACACCATCAATGAAGGGAGGAGGATGGGTCTCATGTGGGACAGGAGCAGAGGGAGGAGCAGCTCTCCAGCCCCAGATGGTCCTGCTGCCCAGCACGGGGGCCTTGCCAGCTGGAGTTGGCACAGGGAGCATCCAGTGGGTGGGAAAGGCCACAGACTGACCCAGCAGGGCTTTGGGAAAGGTCCCAGGCTGCTGGCAGAGGATTTGTGCCCACGGGGTGTGTTCCTGCTGCAGCAGGGACTAACCTGAGCCAGGCTGTGGGGCAGTGGTGCCATGGCACCCCTCCAGCCCTGTGCCTCTGAACCCTGAATAAAACCATATCTGGTGACAGGGGTCGTGTCCAGCTCTGCCCAGTGCCTCTGAACCCTGAATAAAATCATATCTGGTGACAGGGGTCATGTCCAGCTCTGTATTTCAGGCTGGAGACCTACAGCCTCTCTTCCTTTGGCTGCCCCATGAAGCAAGGGGCCAGGACAGGAGGAGCTGCTCTCTGTAGAGCCTGTCCCCCCTTGCTCAGATGTAACTGCTCTTGGCCAGACCTCTGCCTCTTGCCCTTGACACAGGCAGCAGATGGACAGGACAGAAAAGCCCAGAGATAAATGGGACAGACCAAGGCAGAGGTGTGGTGGCATCCTGTGCCAGATGCCACAGCACAGCAGGTAAGAACTTCTGATAGGAACCCCCCTGAGAGAAACCAGTGCCCAGCCTGTCTGCTTGTGTCCACTGATGACCTAAAAATACACTTTAATATGGAGAAGACTTAATAGAAAGTGCCCTGGCAGCTGCAAAGGGTGTGAGAGGTGAGAATGTGCAGTTCAGATCTGCTCCACAGCACTTTCTCCAGTTCCTTCATTCTCCACTGAGCCCACAGAGGTCAGCAGTGCTGGGAGCAGGGCTCTGACTGCAGGGCACAGCTGGGCTGGACCTGTGCTGTGAGGGGATTCCCTCACATGGATCAGCACTGAGCCCTACACAGTTCTCCAGAGCAGTCCATTTCCTGAAAAATGCGTTGTTGTAACTACCCTCACCATCCTCACAGGGAAGAATTTCTTCCTAATAGCCAATCTAAACTTACTGTTTGTCAGTTTAAGGTCATTTCTCCTTGTCCTGGCACTGCAGGCCCTTGTAAACAATCTCCCTCCATCTCCCTTGCAGCTCCTCAGGCATTGAAAGGCCACAATTAGGTCACCCCAAAACTTCTCTTCTCCAGGCCCAACAGCCCCAAAAGTCCCTGGCTGTAGTTAAACATCCACCTGTTCTCCCTGCACCCACAGGACTGTTAAAAGTGAAACTCCAGGGTGCACCCAGCTGAGCACCCACTTCATCCCATAAAAGAAGGAAAAAGTGGCCCTGACAGTGCAGCCAAAGGCTCCAAGGGCAAGGAGGATGTGACTGTGGGCAAGGTGCTCACACAGGAGTGCTCTGACAGCAGCAGATCCACATCCCATCCCCAGCCAAGGTGCTATGAAAGGAGGCTCCTCTCTCCATCCCAAAATGCAAGGCTGCACCAGGAGGGAAGAAAATGTGTGGTTCCTTCAGGCACCCCAGAGCCTGGGATGATGATAAACCATAAAGCAATAAAGAGTATCAAGAACTAAAGAACCTAGTTTTTAAAACATGCTTCCAGAGACACAAACAAATGAAACATTCAAGGCCCATTATCCCATGACTTAATTTTTCACTCCAGGATCATTTCTGTCATGTCATGAAATCCCTTCCATTAACTTATCAAGCTCCATCTACAAACAGCCCAGGCTCCTTGCCCCTGACTTCCTGTTGGGAAGGCTGCTCAAGAATGGTGCTCTCCTACTGGCTGGAAATTTTAATATATCCTGCAGCCTCAATTTATCTGCAAAATCACCCAGACTCAAAGCAGCAGACCTGTGACCAAAAAGGGCCATGTTTAGGGAAGTTCAGGTGGGGTTGCTGCAAGAGGCAAGGCTTGGCATTAACTGGGACTCCAGGTCCAGTTGCAAATTTCTATTTTTTTTTGCAGGGACCCTCGTGGCAGGGAGGAATGATGGATCTGACTCCATGTTCTCAGAAGGCTAATTCATTATTTTATGATACTATATTATGTTAAAGAATACTACACTAAACTAAACTAAAGAATACAGAAAGGATACTTACAGAAGAATAAAAAATAATAATGAAAACTTGTGGCTCTCTCCAGAGCCTCAACACAGCTTGGCCCTGATTGGCCAAGAAGTCAAAACAATTCACATGAAACCAATGAAACAATCACCTGTGGGTAAACAATCTCCAAACACATTCCAAAGGAGCAAAGCACAGAAGAAGCAAATGAGAAAATTATTGTTTTCCTTTTTCTCTGAGGCTTCTCAGCTTCCCAGGAGCAAAATCCTGGGGAAAGGGATTTTTCCAGAAATGTGAATGTGACAAATCTCATGACTGGTCCCTCTTACTTCACTGACCATGAGCCACAACACCCAAGAAATAATTCCCTCACTGTGTGTGCAACGAGCAGGGGACAGAGTAAAGCTGCACAGGAGTTACAGATCTCTTTTTCCTGAGTAGCATTGGTGACAGAAAGAGAAAATAATCACTGTCCCCCAAATGTGCAAGGCCAGATACCCAGTACCCAGATTCCTGGTGGAATATCCGTTCTGGAGGAGCTGAGCCTGGAAAGGACACACAGGATTTGATGAAGTGTCTCCATTGCTGGTTTTGTCAATGTGGGGTGTGGCACAGTGGAGAGTTTCACTGTCATATTTTCTGGAAAAATCCCTTCACAAGGATTTCCCTCCTGGGAAGCTGAGAAGCTTCAGAGAAAAAAGAAAACAATATTATCTCATTTGCTTCTCCTCTGTTTTGCTGCTTTAGAATGTGGTTTGGAGATTGTGTATCCAACAAGTGATTGTTTCATTAGTTTAATGTAAATTATTTTTACTTATTAGCCAGTCAAGGGCCAAGCTGTGTCAGACTCTAGAAATAAAGTCACAAGTTTTCATTAGTATTTTTCTAGCCTTCTTTCTGTATCCTTTCTGTATTCATTAGTATAGTTTAGTATAGTATTCATTTATGTAATATAGATCATAAAATAATAAATTAACCTTCTGAAAAACAGAGTCAAATTCATCATTCTTTCCTTCCAACAACAAGAATCCCAGAAAATACAGCAGGAGAGCAGGCAGGGAGGAGGAACAGGGATCAGGGAAGGATGGAGATTTGTGGCCTGGCTGAGACTCAAGGTGCCCACCAAATGCTGCAAGGCTTCGAGGAGCTCTGTGGCCCCACTGCAGGTCCCTGCTGCCAAAGGACATTCCTCTGAGCTACTTGCTAAATAATAGAATCTAAATTTCCTCCTTCTTGTGGCAGAGTTAAAAAAACCAATAACATTAACCAAATTATACCCTGGTCTAAACAAAGGAGGGCCAAGGCTGCCAATTTCACAATTATCCCAAATGGGACTTAATATGACACAGATAAATACTTTGCAATTATCCAATGGAACAAGGCTGCCCTGGGGGAAATGGAGAACAATATCTTACAGGGGCCAGGGGATTCAGGAGTCACACTCCACTGCTCTGCTGGGGTGCACACATGGCAGGGGAGGGGGGCACAGGGGGAGAGCCCATCCTCACTCATTCTCACCCATCCTCACCGATATTCACACATATTCACACATATTCACCCATATTCACTCATCCTCACCCATCTTCACCCATCCTCATCCGTATTCATTCATCCTGACCCATCCTCGCCCATCCTCACTCATCCCCATCCATCCTCACCTGTCCTTGCCCATCCTCACCCATCCTCGCCCATCCTCATCCATCTCTACTCATCCTCACCCATCCTCACCTGTCCTCACTGGTCCTCACTCATCCTAACGCATCCTTGCCCATCCTCAGCCATCCTCACCCATCCTTACCTATTCTCACTCATCCCAATCCATCCTCACCATTCTCACCCACAGCCCCTTCCAACACATGGACAGCTGGGACGGGGAGGCCCAACCTTCCCAAATGTCCCTGTCTCCTTCCTGTGCAGCCTTTCTTTCCCTGGGACAATCTGCAGGCAAAGCCAGGCTGGTACTTTAGGCTTTTCCTGTGTCCTGACCTCACCCCAGCTCCTGGCTGCAGAGGTTCTGGCTGCTGTCCTGAGGCCAAGGGTGCTGGGAGAGGTACAAGAAGTGCTGAGGGCAGGCTGGGACTGTCCTGGGGGATTCTTTTGCATTATTTAGTGCCTCCCAAAGTCATGCATGTCCTGCTCAGGGCAAGTTTCTCCCTGCCACAAGTGGAACTAGGGTTGGGTGCAGAGAACTGAAGAGTGAGAAGGGCTTAGAGATCCTCTGCAACATCCCAAATCCTTCTGATCCAGAACCTGTGATGGAGCATTGAAGTCCCCAGCCTCTAGCTCATGTTGTCAGGGATTTCTGTGCCCCCTGATCTTAGGTAACACCCACACGTGGCTCCTGACCCCAAGGAACTCAGCTGCAGGGTGAAGCAGAGAATGGTGTACACAGGGACAGGCAGTGGGACACTGAAAAGGCAAGGAGGAAAAGGCAATAAAGAGAAGAGATGAATCCATCCCTGTGGTCACCACCTCCCACAGTCCCTCAGCTGGAGAAGAAGGCAGACACCCTGAACCTCTGCTGCAAGGATGCTGCTCTGTGTGGCTGCCCCCTGCACCTGGCCCCAGGTGTGCCAGAGCTGCCTGTGCTGTGCAGGAGCTGCTGGGCAGCCTCTGTGCCAGCCCAAGGTGGTTTTCCAGCAGAATTAGGGACAGATATTGAGGGATGAGCCTGGGGCTGCTCAGTGGAAACTCCATTGATTACTCTGGGCTGTACCTTCCCGACATCATGAACACCTCAGCCCCTGGGGAAAATCTGGGTTCTATCAGCTCTTATAAGCAAGTGTTTCGAAAGGTTTACAGAAAAGTAAAGTAAACAGAGCTCTGAGTAACAAAAGAGCCCCGTTTATGCATTCTTTGATTCACTGTAAAGGATGGTGTAAACTGACTTTTTAACCAAGCATTAGGCAAGATTTGGGCCCCCGCCATTATATAATAAACAGTGACATGGCTATATTAAAATATTTACTTAATGCACTGAAGTGACTTATAGTATGAGTGGCTACTCAATAGGATGGCCTAAGTGTTAAGGCGTCAGGTGCCATCGCCTGTATAAATATTCTGTGTGCACTTGTTTATAGGAAAACCCCATCTGGATTTGGCTAAAACAGCAGACACCCTGCTGACCCCAGTTTTTGCTATTGGAAAATATAACACAAGTGTTCACTCATCTAGAATAACAGCGGTGGTTAAGTGCCAGCTGACAGACAGAAGGGTATTGGCTTTTCTCAATAGACAGCAGGCTGGGTGCTGTGAAGGGCTTCACAGCAGCAGCTCCCCAAGATTTACAGCATCCTGTGGGCCAGCAGTGAGGGCTCTGCCTGCCTGCTCCCAGCCCTGGGCAGACAGGGGACATTGGGATGTCTGGGCGTGCACAAAAAGGCTCCGACACCCCAAACCCTGCTGAAACACCCAGGCGGGCTGTGCCACTCTGGGAGCTGACAAAGGATCTGGATTATCCCTCATATCTGAATCCTTTCTCCCTGCCTGGGGACAGATAAAATCTTGTCCCTGCCTTGTTCTCAGGGGTTGCTGCCAGGAGCTGTGAGGTGGCACCAGTTCCTCAAATGATCTAGACAAGTCCAGCAGAATTTCAGCAGACCCAGCTGAGGTGAAAATAAGTGGATTTCATTTATGTAAGCACTCTCACGCTGATTCTTCTCTTATTCAATCTACATTTCTCCCCCTTTGTAGTAAGTTAATTGCATTAATCACTTCATTAAAATTAATCACTCTAGGAGCACTTCAAGCAGAGAAACACTGAATTCTTCAGCCCCACCATTCCCTCTGTTATTGATTTTCCTTCTGGACTGAGCAGCACTGGCTTTTGTTGATCTGCCCAGCATCTTTTTTTAACTAGGAGGAAACTGCAGCTGGGCAGCCTTGCACCTGACCTGGGGAAAGCAGGAAAAGCCCTGGCCAAGTGCAGTTGGTGCCTGAGGTGATGAGCAGGATCCCCTCATCCACCTCTTCCCCACTGCCCCAAGGTCTGGGTGCTGCTCCTGTGGCTCTGCTCACCCTCATTGCATTGCAGAGGGCTGGAAACTGTAAAAGGCTCCCAGAATTGGAGATAACAGGAATCAGAGCATTATTGGTTTCTCTAGGTCAGGATTGAAGGCGCTTGAGATGGTAATTCATGTTGGGACTCAGGGGTTTATTATTTCTTATCAGTGAAACAGCCTCACAACCATGAGTTCTGCAGCAAGGCACCAAATGGCCAACAATCTCTTGGTACAAGGGCTTTTAAGACTAAACTATCCAATTAAGAACTAACACCTGAATTATTTCCCCTTTTAACCCAATAACTGATCCCACAGAGCCCCCAATGAGAACTTTTCTGCCCAATTACAAAATGCCACCCAAACCCATGGAGAAGAAGGAAGAAGCAGCATGAAGAAGAAGCCCAGGATGCCACCCTGTGCCCTCCATCTTGCTGCCATCCACAACACACTAAAAATCCCAAAACCTCAATTTCTCACCAAGTGATACACCTACACTGCTCTCTATAATCTATTTCACATTTTTGTGGATTCCAGTCTATTCTGGAGTTTAGGAAACTTTCTCCATGAATGAGGCTCAGAGTCAGTGCTGCTCTGCGGGTCAGGGCACCCCAGAGCAGACAGAGAAATATTCCCAGTGCTCTGGGTTTCCACATCACTTCTGCTCCCTGCTTGGACCTAAAGACACCACTAAGGATGGGCCCTGAGGCTGGAGATGGAATCCACCCAGCACACAGATTAGATGAGGGTCAGGAGGGTGGGAAGCACAGACATTGTGTAACATTTCGGTGCAGAACTGCAGCATTTCCATCACTACAGGCACCGCACAGGACCGTCCAAGCTGGGTGTGGTGGCCTTGAGGCCAAGACTGAAGCTCATGGAAGTGGTGGGAAAGGTTGAGCTGCTGGGAGGACTGACATATAAGGGAAGGTTGAGCGTGAGTGCTGTGGGCAGTGGAGCACAGCGAGCCCCTCATTAGTGCTGCCCTGTGCCTCCCGTGAGAGCCCTCCCTGGGAAGGGAGCAGTGATAGCACTGGCTGAAATGCTAACAAAATATCCTAACAAGATTTTCTGCAAATATTTTTGTGGAAATAAAAAACAGAAGCAGGAAACAAACATCTGCTAATAGCGCAGTTTTGGTGTTTAGAAGCAAATAAGATTTTTTTTTATTAGTTTTTTTTTTTTTTTAAGCAAGCTATCAGCTTAGCCAGGAATCAAATGTCAGGGTTAAGTTCTCCTAGAATTGCTAATATCTCAGCAAACTCAGCTCAGCTCCTTCTAAACAGGAGCAGAGAACAGCTGCCACCTCTCACCTGTTCACCTCTGGAAGCTGGAAGAGGAAACTGGTGTTTGTCTGAGAGCCTGGGGAACCAAGGGCCTCTTGCAGGTCACCTCAGTGCCACCCACATCTGGGTGAGCTGAAAATCGCCAAGCATGAAGAAACCTTTGTGCCACCCACATCTGGGTGAGCTGCAAGCTGGAGATCACCCAGTATGAGAAAACCTCTGTGTCACCCACATGTGGGTGAGCTGAAAATCACCAAGCATGAAGAAACCTCTGTGCCACCCACATCTGGATGAGCTGCAAGGTGGAGATCACCAAGCACGAGAAAACCTCTGTGCTGAAGCTGCTCTGGCAGGAGTTGGGAATGTGCTGCTGCTTGCTGCTCTGAGCAAAGCGCAACCTGGGCTGCCCCTGCCTGCCAGCATCACTGAGACTGTCCCAGGCACGAGCTCTGGGGACAGAGCAGGTCCTTCTCCTCTCTGAGGGAGCCCTGGCAGTGCCAGGGAGCTCTGGAGATGCCAAGGGGCAGCATCTTCTCTTCCATCCCTACCTGAGGGCTCAGCCCCCCTCCTGCAGCCACAGCCCAGCCCCCCATGCCCTCTGCTGAGTCTGTTTGACCTGGCTGCTGTTCAGGAGGACTCCTGCCTGTCCCACCTCTCCTGTCAGAGTGCTGTGCTGAGGTGGAGCCCTGAGAGACCCAGGGAAGGCCCTGAGGGCTGTGTAGCCCTGTGCTGGCTGACATTTCAGCCCTTTTCCTGCTGCCAGCCTCTGATGACAGATCTCTGCAGACAGATCATCCCCATGGAAGAGAATGGACACACTCTCCTCTCCTCTCCTCTCCTCTCCTCTCCTCTCCTCTCCTCTCCTCATTTCCTTTTCCTTCTTTCCTCTTTGTTCTTATTTTCCTTTTTCCTGTCCCCTCAGACCCTGCTGTGGGGGGTCAGGAAAACAATTCTGAATTTAAAGACACGAATAGCAGCGACATTTGGCCAAGCAGCAGAAATCCTGTTATTCAAGCCTTGTGGGATTCCTTCGGTGGTTTCCTATTCCTCCTTCCAGCTTCCTCACCGCCAGACCTCTGGATTGTCAAGTCCCAGCTTGTCCCTGCGTGTTCACACAATAACTGAGGCCCTCTCTGTGCTCAGGGGATGGGTGACACAGCTGGAACAGCCTCTTGCAGCCTCCAGTGCATTCAGTCACCTTTTTCCCTTTCTACCTCTCACTCATTCTCACACCAACCCTACCCATTCCCATATTGTTTTACTGCTGTCTCCACTGGGCTCCTGAATCCATTTCCACCCCAGGATCCTTCTCCTGTGCTCCTCCTCTGCCCTCCAGAGCCTGGGTTGTTTCCCAGGACTCCCACATCCATTTTCTGCTCCTGCCCTGAGCCTGTCCCCAGCAGGGCTCCCAGAACAAGCACAGAGCAGAGCTGCAGCATGGCCAAGCAGACAAATGCCTGCAAGGCTTTAGGTGCTAAACTCCAGCTAGCTCCCATTGAGGCTGTGTGAACCAGGGCTTTTCAAACACTTTTAATGTTCCCAAATTTGGGCATCTTTTCTCTAGGATAGCAGGAGGCACATCCTGACATACACACCAACCACCTCTGCCAAATGTCATGTGCAGCTCCACAGCCTGCATGGGCTGGGGCTTCTCAACATGAAAGTCGTAAGAATTTTGGAAAAAATGGGAAAAACCAACTGGTTTTCTCTAATCTCCCTCTCTGATGCATCTCCACTGGTTTCAGCGTGATGTTATAAACAAATCCAGGACAAGACAGATCCATGGCATGAGGGCTCCTGGTCCTGGGCATTCATCAAAGTTATTGACAAATGGAAAGAGGCCCTTGAGATGAGAAGTGTTGAGTGACCTGAACCACAAACATTATTTCTCACTTGCTTGTCAGGAACAACAAGCCACACTTCAATCTTGAGCGTTCAATTTAATTTAGAATTGCCCTAGACTCACATTTGGTTTACTTCAGAGGTAGCAGTCATTTTGAAAAGGGTGATGCTGATGCCAAAATCCAGGACATTTTGTGTGAGATGAGATCAGAGGAATTAATGCTGTCAAAACACAGCTCTCCAAAGTGCCAGTGAGAGCACACTTGGTGTGCCTAGGTCAGCCCAGAGGCCTGCACCCAGAGCTGTGTTTGCCAGCCCTCTGCCCATCCTGTGATGATCCTTCTTTCCTGGAAAGCTCTTCCATCTTCCAGCTGGAGTTTGTCCTGATAGTCAGAATAGCAAACAAATGTGATTTTGACCAGGAACACCACAGTACTGGGATTGTTCTTGGCACATGAAGGTTCTTCTAAGCACTCCCTGATGCCCACTGAGATGTTCAAGCAGATCCACAGCTACCCTGGTACCCTACTCCTACCCATTTCTCACTTGGCTTCCTTAAATGAGCCAGAACTGGGACACCACTACCAGGAATAATTCAGAAAGGTGATCTCTGAGCTTAAACATCCCCAGTGCAGCTGGTGGACTGAAGTATAATATTTAAACTTCTCTCTGTGAGGGTGTATCACACACATCCTGTCTGAGACCTGGAATCCTCTGCTTCCCTCCCAGCCTGGGAGAGCAGACAGAGAGCAAGGACCTACCTGGAGCTCTGTCAGAGGGCACAGGCTTGGATTTCTCATCCATTTACAGCAAGCAAATGTTTCAGGGGTCAAGAATTATTCAGTGACAGACACTCAGTGCGGATCACAGACAGATTCAAGACAGTCCCCACCTGGCCACAGTCAAATTCTAGGAAGATGCAGGCGAAACTGTCCCATCTGTTCAATAATTAATGATTGACCTTTCCTGTGCCTGAAGCCCCTGAGCAATCCCTCTGCCTGCAGCACATAAACACCCTGATGGGCTGTGTAGACTGCACCTTTCACTGCTGTTTAGCTCAGCACGACATGCCATGTTTCAAACCGCTCCAGGCTTTCAGTTCCTGCACCAATTTAAAGGAGTTTGGGCATAACTCAGCTTTTCCTGCTG
>NW_005054457.1:70857-76693 GCF_000277835.1 Geospiza fortis
TCGCAGCAGCAGGAGTTGCCCCTTTGGAGCCACCTCATTCCCAGCTAGGACAGGAGGATGTTTTTTCAGCCAAGGACAGCACACACAGCATTGCCAAGATCTGTATCACACACCCAAGGAAACTTAAGATAGATTTTGTACTTACTGAAGTTTGTTGCTTCCCTCCTCCTCTCTCCTGTTTTCTTTCCTACCTTCACGGAGATCTTACATTTTCCTGCCTAAATTTCTTCTCTGCAGCCCTTGCAGTTCTCTCACCTTGCTGTCAGCACCAGGCTGCTCCAGCTGCCTCTGGCACCATGTCCCCTCAGCAGGAGCTCTGAGCACTCCTGTGGCTGTTGCAGGAGTGGGCAAAGAGCAGATGGGCTCCCCCAACAAGCAGAGCTGGCCCCAGGTGCCCGCTCCAGATCACCTCCAGCCTCCTGCCCACAGGTCAAAATGTGCTTTTCACCCTGGGGGAAGGCTCAGGGCTGGGCAGGAGCAGCACAGCATCTTCTCCAGAGAACAGGGAAGAGCTGTGAAGGGGTCAGAGGGTGCAGATCACCCCCAAATCTGGTCCTACTGAGATAGAGGATTCCCTTAATCTGTTAATCCCTTCTGCAGTTCTGTGGTACCGTGGGGTCAGTGCACACTCGACATGATAAAAGTGCTGCAGGAACGAAACGCTAATAAATAACTTTTATATTCTTCATTTCTTCAGTTGTGACATATATAAAGGAGATAAAAAGGGCCCTCTGAGAATCCAGCCTTAGCTCTTATCTTCTGTTTGAACCGTTAAGTGCCAGCTTGGTTATTACTCATGCTCTTGACATTGAAGTTTTTCCTTCAGCAGTAACTCTTGTGCTGAGGTTGCTGCGAGTAATCTCTGGGATTTAGGCAGCTGCATGCTCAGGCAGACACTCACCAAGCCAAATGCCTGCTGCCTTCTCCTCTGCTGAGCCCCAGCAGAGCTGGCCTGGACCATCCCTGCTCCTGCACTGGGATGGGCAGCACCAGTGAAGGTGGGCAGGGAGAGATCTCCACCTGCATCAATCACAGAATGTCCTGAGCTGGGAGGGACCCCCAGGATCACCCAGTGCAGCTCCTGGCCCTGCCCAGACCCCCAGCAATCCCAATCTGGGCACCCCTGGGTGTCCAAACACTCCTGGAGCTCTGGCAGCCTCAGGGCTGTGCCCATTCCCTGGGGAGCCTGGGCAGTGCCAGCCCCTCTGGGGGCAGAACCTTTCCCTAAATCCATCCCAAACTCCCCAACAACCCCACCCTGGGCATCCCTGGCAGCCTCGGGGCTGTGCCCATTCCCTGGGCAGTGCCCAGCATCTCTGGGGGAAGAACCTTTCCCTAAATCCAACCTGAGCCTGCCCTGACCCAGCTCCAGCCATTCCCTGGGTGCTGTCCCTGCCCATGACAGGTGGGACAGCTGGTCACACACACAGTGCCCTGATTCTGCAGGCCAGGGGACAGCACCCTCCCCAGCCTGTGTCCCTGTCCCCAGCAGAGCTCACCAGCCTGGCCCAGGGCCCAGGGGCTGTGCTGCTGGGGACACAGCTGTCCCCTCCAGGGTCTGGGGGCTCCCTTGGCTCTCAGGCTGTCAGGAGCAAGTTCAGGGCTGGGTTGTCCTGACAGCTGCTTCAGAGGAGTCCCACTGGTGCCATCGGTGTGGGGTTCACACCCAGGCAGGATGGTACCAGAATCCAGCATCATGAAACAGAAATAGGATTACTTCAGCTCATTTCCCAAGACTTGACACAAAGTCTGGGTTGTTCAGGCTGCGCAGGGACAGCAGAACTCACTGCAAGGGTCTGGCCTCCTAAACCCAGCTCCTCTGACACTGGCCTACAAGGGGGAGCAGCAGCATTGTATCCCCAGTGTAACTCAGCCCATCTTTACTACACGTTTTCCACAGCACTTTCCCAGAATAATTCTCTCTTTCAGTTTTTAAAATAGATCTCCTTGCTAACCAGAAAAGCAGATTATTGTACACCTGGCTGCTGCTAAAAGCCTTTCTGAGGATGTGGCTGTCCCTGGTCAGTCATCACGGCCTGCTCAGCCTCTGGTCACAGGAAACCTGTGGCTGTGCTGCCCCTGTCAGGTACAGCTCTGCTACAGCCTGTCCTGGGAAAGAGAGCCCACAGTGCCTCCTGAAGGGACACCCTCAGTGTAACCTTCCTCCAAACCTGCTGGCTGAGGTGTGGGGCAAGTGTGTCCCACCCCAGGTGTGCAGCTGAAGGCCTTTCCTCACCAGAGGGAAGAATTTGGCCAGATTTTAATGGAGCTCAGTGATGGTTTGGTGTGGGAACCCAGGACATCCCTCTGTCTGTCCAGAACAGCCAGGACCCTGCCAGGGGGCTCAGAGACCCTGGCACAGAGCCCAAGACACCTGTGGGTTTGATTGTGACCCATGGAGCAAATTACCAACCTTAGATGAAGACCAGCAAGCCACAACAGTTTAGGTAGAATGATAGTGAAGTTATCACGGGGTGAAAAAGTAGATTTTGGGGTTTCTGGTATGGGGGTTCAGGAGACAAGATGGAGGGCTCTGGGCATGTCCAGCCTTTCTCCTTCTTCTTCTTGGCCTCCATCTTCTGCTGTGATGTTGGCAGTTTTGGATTGGTTTAGAGTAGAAGCTCACTGTCTAACACAGGTGATAGGTATTGGGAAGTAATTGTAAACATTGTACAGGTAGTTTTTAGTATAAAGACAACACTGCCCTGGGGCAGGCAGAGTGCCTGGAACTGTCCTGCTGGATGGACCTGGGCAGGGCAGGAGAAAATTTTTTACAGATAAGACACAATAAACAACCTTGAGACTGAGAAATGAAGAGCTCTGACTGCTTCTTCAAGCACCGGGCTGGGAAAAGAGACTTTTAAACTTTTCTTGGGATCACTGTGACAAGCCAGAGATCCCGACAGTTTGGCTGGTCCAGCTGAGTGTGGGCACCAGACCTGACCCTGGCCAAAGAGAGGATGAGCTCAGCTTGAGGAGGGACCCTGCCTGGTGCAGTGCTGCTCAGGGTACAGAGCACCTGTGATGAGTGTGAGGTGTGCCCTGTTGCTGTCAGGACAGTGATATCCATGAAACTTTGGGAATGTCCATGATATCCACACCTGAGGTCTCTGCCTGCAGTCACCAGCTGAGGTTATGAATACCCAGAGCCAGTCTGACCCAAAACCCTTAGAGGAGAAATTCACCTGTCCCTTCTGAGCCCCACCTGAGCACACAGCTCTCCTCCAGCCCCAGCCATTGTCCAGCCTGATCTGAGCAAACCAACAAACCAGACCAATGATCTCCTCCACCTCCAGGCTCTGCCTTGTTCCTCTGCAAACTCTCTGTGTCTCCTGTCCCGAATCATTCCTGTCCCACCCAGTGCTGCTGCAATCACAAAAGGAGCTCAAACTGAGAGCCTGAGACCCTGAGCATCTCCCTCTGCTGAGGAGAGGACAGCAGGGCCCAGCATTCCAGCAGAGCAGGGACACTCAGTACCTGCTGCGGTGGAAGCACAGCAGAGCCCAGACCTGCCTGTCCTGGCAGCTGTGCTTGCCTCCAGAGTAAAATCTCATTCAGGAATGCACGAGAGTTTAATACAGAATATCAGAAATTAATATTAGAAATTATTATTAAATTAATATTCTGCTTCCTCCCCTCCAGGGAGTGAGGCCACATGTTTCTTTCTGAAAATGGTTCTGAATCAGACACGTGCTTTTCCAGCCAGAAAATTCCAGCATGAAAAATCTTGAGAGCTGCAGTAAAATTGATCTTCCATCCAGCATAGACAAAGCCTGTCTTACTCTGCTGCCTTCCCCCTCTTATCAGCCCTGGCAGGAGGTGGTGGGTCCTGCTGCCCTCATGTTTCATGGGCAGGACAAATGGCTTCTCCAGCAGCTCTGTGCTGGCAGATCTCCTCCTGGCCCCTGCTGTGCTGGGAGATTGGTCCTTGCAGACCCTGTGAGTGCTGTCCACAGCCAAACAAACTGCCTTCCCTGCAGCCTTTTCACCCAGCCATTGTAAATCCTGCTGGCCTGGTGCCAGGCACTGCGCTAGACACAACCATAATACAGTCATTTTTCTTCTGCATGTTGGAGAAGGAAACAGCAGAGATGCTGTTCTTTCAAATAATTTAACAAAATACAGATCCCAGCTCAAGGTAACTATTTAACCTCTTCAGTGAGAGTGCTCACTGCTGCCAGGGCTGGGCTGTCCTGCAATCTGTCTGCCCACAGCTGGGATTTGCAGGGCCAGGAGCTCTGGGCTGCTGTCAGATCTGGATCTGGTCTCAGATCCACTCCCAAGTGGGTTGGGAGGGAGCAGCCTGGATAAATGGAGCCTTAGCAGCTGACCCTGCAGGGGATTTGATGCACAGATAGCTTAGATGGATGATTGGCTTCTGGGCAGAGTCATTCCTGGTGACTGGAGGAAATCAATAAGAGGAAATGCTGCTTCAGAAAATGTTTGTGTCTCTCAGCCCTTCTGCTCTGCAGTGTCCCAGGCAGGCTCTGCTCCCTGTGCATGCTCTGATTTGCTCCACAACTTTGAATTGCTGGCCATGGATGCTCCTGCCCATGGATGCCACAGAGCTGAGCCAGTGCAGCTCCAGACACACAGACACACAGACACACAGACACACAGACACACAGACACACAGACACACAGTCAGATCAGGGCACCATGGAAACAACTCCTACTCCCAGATAAGAAGGCAGGTCCTGTGCTCCTGCTGCTTGCATTAGAAAATAAGTTCTCAAGAAGATGAGCTTAAACATTAAACCTAAAGCCACTGCTTGGTGGCCAAACTCTGAATTTCCAGGCATCCCCCTGCAGCATGCCAGGAGAACATCCCCAGCTGTATTTCAGTACACTCGAGGTGTGGGGACATCCCACACGAGCAGTGCCCAGCCCAAGCACCAAGCCAAGCGGATTTAGGCACTGGGCTCCTGGAGGAGGGCAGCTGTGGTGCATTTAAGGGGAGAGGGGTAGAAAGAGGGTGAAGTTAAACACTCCCCATCTTGGGGAGCTCTAGGAACCACTTCAAGTAAGGGATCTGTCTCAGCTGTAGGGACTTTAGCAGTTGCTCAATATGTAAATGTTTCATAGAAGGCATTAGCATAAGGATGAGATTTTTTAAAAATGAAACATTGATTTGTAATGAATGAATGAATGAAAACAATGTAATATTGTATTGTAAAGAAATTCTTTTGTCTTAAATAATATACATGCTTGTGTTCATATAATGAACACAAGCAATATCCCAATATCTTTTGGGATATTCTAGAACTAGAAACACTGGGCTAAAAGTGATGAATACCCTTGAAAAACGTGAGTTGAGATGGCAGCTGAGACCTGAGCCAAGGGCCACCTCTTGGGCTCAAAGAGGAGCTCAGGGGACAGTGACAGCTCCCTGTGCTTCACATCTGAGTCCCAGGGGCTGCTCTGTGGTCAGTCAGGGCGAGCTGGACAGGTCACACACCGTGGGCAGGTGGCTTTGCCAGCAGCAGCAGCCCCTGGAGCCCTTCTGCAGGGCCATGTGATTGTCCCTCTGCAGGGCCATGGTGATTGTCCCTCTGCAGGCCCAAGGTTGTCCCCTCTGCAGGGCCAAGGTGCTGATCCCCTCTGCAGGGTCAAGGTGATTGTCCCCTCTGCAGGGCCACAGTGATTGTCCCCTCTGCAGGGCCACAATGAGTGTCCCCCTGCCACCACAGACGTGCAGGCAGCAGGACAGAGCTTTACACAGTGGCACAGAGCTTTACACTGCCCAGAGATGCTGCCTGGGATCAGAAAGGGCTTTTCCAAGGAGAAACAGGCCAGGAAGGAGCAGTAATCCCCCAAAGCAGCAGCAGCACATTCC
>NW_005054457.1:76722-86766 GCF_000277835.1 Geospiza fortis
TCCCCACGGCCCACGAGCTCCATGTGTGGAAATTCCAGCTCTGCAGCAGGGCTGTGAGCATGGAGGAGCTGCAACCAGCCCTGCCAAGGATTTGGGGCTCTGCTCTGCTGTCTGCATGTGTTGTGCCCTCTGCCAGAGCTGTCCCACGCCCAGGGAGCTCTTGGCTCTGTTGTGGAGCACTGATGGGCTCCTTGCATGTCCTGCTCTGGTCCAAGCACTGGGGAGATGGGACTGGAGGATGGCTGCTGGGGTTGCACCTCTCCATCCTGCTGGAGCTGGGGAGGAGCAGCCACCCAGCACCCCCTGTCCCTCCTGCAGCCTCAATGCAGCAGCACAGAGGAGAAACATGTCACAGACATCTTTTATGGAAAATCCTTTCCTTAGGATGTTTCCTCCTGAGGAGCTGAGAGGCCTCAGGAACAAAATGTGAACAATGGTTATCTGCTGCTGTGCAATGCAACAGGTGCATCTGGGATTGGTCTCATGTGGTTGTTTCTAATTAATGGCCAATCACAGCCCAGCTGGCTCGGACTCTCTGTCTGAGACACAAACCTTGGTTATAATTCTTTCTTATTCTATTCTTAGCCAGCCTTCTGATGAAATCCTTTCTTCTGTTCTTTAAGTATCGTTTTAATATAATATATTAAATATATGTGTGAGCAGGTACCTGCCCTGGAGAGCTACAGGAGGAGCCAGCAGGGCTGACAGACTCTCAGGGCTGATGGGAACACCAAATCCTGTTGTTCCCCCAGCCCTGCTGTGCTAGAAGCAGGACAAGGGATGATCCTGTCAGGGCACCAATTTACAGCATATGAAATCACACTGTAATATGTAAACCACTTCTGCATACAACCCCTAATGAATATCTGAGCATGGGCTGCCATGAGAAGCTGTACAAACAGGTGCTATTAAACAAAATTAGACAAATATATCTAATATGTTAATAGGATAAATTAGTTAATTAGAATGTTAGAATGTTGATACAGCAACAGAGGGGTTTCAGTGTCAGAGGGGAAGGAGGTGCTTGGGTCTGGGTGTGATGGGACAGTGACAGGGCTGAGTGTCATGGGCTGGGCCCAGCTGCTGCAGGAGCATTTCTGTGCTGCTGCAGGAGCATTTCTGTGCTCTTCTGTGCATTTCTGTGCTGGGACACCTCGCGTGGGAGTGCTGGGGTGACGCTGCTGACGGGAAGCAGCAGCAGCAAGGGCAGGCAAGCAGACAGACAATAAAGAGGCTCCTTTTCCTTTCATGAGCTCTCATCCCCCTGGCAGGTTTATAACAGTTGACTCCAGCAGAGCTGGGCCTGTGGAGCTGGCAGGGAATGGGAACATTCACCTGGGACAGGGCCCAGAGCGTCACCTTTCCAGAGCCTTGAACTTTCTGGGTGAATGACTTGGTTTAGATTAAAGGAATCAACAAAACCAAGTGTAAGGCATTCTGTGCTGGTAAAACGGGATCAGCACTGCCTGCACTGCCAGAAGGCTCCTGGGAATTTAAAGGAGAAGCAGGCAGAAAGCAAATCCTTGGAAAGGCAGAAATCTCAATTTCTGGGTGATGTGCTGGGGCCAGGAGGATGCATGGTCAGAGAGGGTTTTTTTTGGTTTCAAAGACACACTCGTGTTTTGATAGCTCAGTTACTTTTTTTCCCCAATAACTTCCAAGGAAAAAAGAAACTGTCTGCTCAGAGATTATCTCTGCAGTGATATGTGGAAAGCAAAGCAGAGCTGTAAAATATCTCCAGTTAGGGATCACAATCTGGAAGAAGAAAACAGGAAACATGAACCCAGTGGAAACACAAAGATAAATGATCATCCAGCTAAGGAGATTTCGAGACAGGGAGATATTTCCTGCTAAAGAAAGGAGGGTTTGTGGAAGTTACACCTCATCTTATACATCAGGAGAAGACTTTTCCATCCAGGAATGAGGCAAAGAAATTATTGCCTCATTAAATAAATAGGATAGGGGGAGCATTTCAGCTGTGCAGACAGCACTGCCGTGCATGTGACACGGAGAGCTGTGACACAGGGAGCAGACCCGTGACAGAGCTGGCAGCAGCAGGGTCCTGGGCAGAGTTATTTTCCTCTGGAGTGCTGAGGTCAGTGAGGGGACAGCACTGCCCATCCCCTTGTGGGAGCTGAGCTGTGCTCTGTGCTGGGCTCAGCTGCTGCAGGGAGCCAAGGAGGGCACACAGCAGTGCCCCCCAAACTGGTATGGCCACAGCATCCCCAGCAGCAGCAGCACATGGATGTGTCTGCAGGAGTGGGCAGCTCAGGGAATTGCAGCTGCTGGCCAGCCTGAGGCAGCGATTTCCCATCCTGAACCCCTCAGGCCTTCTGGGCTGGCCTCTGCAGTGGCCATGGGAACTTTCCCTCCATCAGTGCCTCTCTGCACCCTGGCATTTCCCAGCTCTGCCATTGTGCCAAGGGAGCATTTGGAGAATGGCTGCTTGCAGTTTTTCCATCCAGTCTGGCCTCTGTGGGGCCTAAATTCACCCCAAATTACTGTGCACAAACTGTGTGTGCCCACTGACACGTCAGCCAAGGGGGAGGCTGGGAGAGACCCTCACCCCAAGACATGGAGCCAAAAACCCCACTGGCCTCAAGGGTTTCACTTGTTCCTTTGGGTTGCACTTTGTCATAGATCTGCTTTTCAAAACAACATCCAAGGGAGCTGCCATGAGCCAGGAGGCTGGAATGTGTCCCTGGGAAAGCCTCCCTGGCAGTGCCAGCACAGAGCACAGCCCTGCTGAGGGATGAACCTGCCGGAGGGAACGTGACCATGGTCCCCACGTGGGCTGGCACAGCTGCAGCCATGCCCAGCGTGTTTGCTGCCCTGCTCTCCCCTCTGCCTCTGGGTGAGAATGTGCTGGGCCTGTATTGGTTCCTCTGGGTCTGGATTGAAGGCACTTGGGACAATAGTTCATATTTAGACTCAAGTGTTTGTTATTTCTTATTAGTGAAACAGTCTCACTACCGTGAGCTCGGTGGCTTTTTCATTAGCAAGGCACAAAATGGCCAACTGCCTTTTGTTACAAGGTCTTTTAAGGCTAAACTATCCAGTTAAGAACTGACACCTAAATTATTTTCCCTTTTAACCCAATAACTGATCCCAAAGAGCTGCAATGCTGACTTTTTTGCCCAACTACAAAATGCCACCCAAACGCATGAAGAAGAAGAAGGAAGAAGGTAAAGAACAACAAAACATCACCCAAAGAACAAAACCACCCAAACCCATGGAGAAGAATGAATAAGGTAAAGAAGAACAACTCATCTCCACCCTAAAACCTCCATCTTGCTTCATATTTATTTCTATATTCTAAAACCCCAAACTCTAAGTTTTCCACCCTGTGATATTGCACACTTCTAATGAACTCCACACCCAGAATCCCAGTGCTATCAATCAATTTTAGAAGCCTTCTCCACAGCCTCAGGTCAATTGCAGTGTTCTCTTGTTCTCAGCAACCAAGATCCCAACATCCCTGGATGTGGATCCCACGCCCAAGGACTGGATCCAGCTGGGTTGGGAAGCCAGCCCAGATTTATGGCACAAGCTGAGTGGCCCAAGCCTTGCAGTGCCAAGGGTGGGAGGCTCTTGCTGCCTCAGAGATCCCATAAATGCTCCCCAGAAGGAGCTGCCTGTCCCAGCAGCACTGCCCCCATGGCAGTGGGTCCATGGCTCACAGCATCTGAGCACTCAGAGCAAAGAGACATCCCAAATCTCAGAGCCCTCACAGGACCCAGTGAGTGGGATGACTGACTGTGCAGGGCACCAAAATTCAGCTCTCCCTGAAACATCTCCTTGCTCAGTGTCTGGCTCTGTGCTTGGTCCCCTGCTCTCCTCCAAGCCTGCCTGAATTCCTGCCCACACCTGCAAAACTTGCCTGGTTTTGCTCCTGCATCTGGCTCTGCACGTGTTAAAGGCAGAGCAGGACTGCATGAAACCCCAGGGGAGATGCAGCTGAGGAGGCTTCCCCCATCAAGCTCCTTTTGGATGATTTAGAGCCAGAGATGCTTGTTCTCTCTGTGTTTTGCTTTGGTATCTCGTGGGTCATTTTTTTTTCTTTGCTTGAGTGTGTTATTTTAACCTCATGCCACTAAATAATACCAGAAACATCATGAATAATAGTGCCAGGCTCTTCAGCTATTTGCTCAGTGTTTCCCTGGGGTTTGGCACATGCCTGCCTTCCTCTCCTCATTCCCTGTCAGTCTTTTCCAGCCAGGCAGAGCCTTGCTCTGTGCCTGGGCAGGAAGGACAGTGCTCACATTCACCCTGAGTGGCCCTGGCAAGGTCAGAGCTGAGGCCAGAGCACACAGTGGTGCCTCTCTTGGGTTTGCTCTGCAGGGAAAGCCAAGGAAGAACACGGAGGATTCTCCCATATCCAACCCATCCCTTCTCCTGGGTCTCTGCCAGGTGTCCATGCTCCCCCAGGCTCTCTGCTCTCTTGTGCTTTACAAGGGGTGGCCAGTGAGCACTTAACCCCAAATCCAACAGCTGCAGCAGGCAGGGGGGCACTGACCTGGGCCAGCTCTCAGCCTCCTCAGCTGCGATTGCTGAGGTGGATCTCCCTGGTGTCCAGGCAGAGGAGGACTCACAGAACGCTGCGTTCCACTTTCCCTTCTGCATCCTTGGGCTGCTCAAACACATTTGGAGCAAGCTTGACTGTCTGGGGAGGTGGCAGTGTCCACGAACAAGCAGCATGGAAGAAAATTCATTCCCTCCCTGGACTGAAGCCAGATCAGTTTTATATTTTCAAGCAGGACAATGACGATGTTGTGAGCAGGACAATGCATTGTACCCTGGAAAGCCACGGCCTTAAAAGTGAATTGCTACGGCAATTCGTTGGATATAAATTCCCACATTCTGCAGGTTAGTGTGGCAAACTCAGCACTTAGGGAATGCTGCCTGAGCTTCTCAGGCTCACTCTCACTTTGTGCAGAACTGGAATTAAATGGCATGAAATCCCAACCAGTAATGACACAGCTGGGAAAAGCTCAGCCCTGAATTCTGACAGCTTTGGAGGCCAAACTTTCCCTCTGCCTGCATATTTGACACCCCAGAGCTCTCACATCCTCAGCCCCATCCTTGATGATGCTCCTCCAACCCTGTCTATGTTCTGGCCAACCTCCAGGAGTTCCCACCTGTCCTCTCCCCTGTGTGATGCTAACCCAGGCTGCAGCTCTCAGCTCCTGGCAGTCTCTGTGTGGAAGCTGAGCCTTGAAAAGCAACCTGGGAGTGTGAGGAGGTCTCTTGGGTCAGGATTCTCAGCTGCAGGAGTTCCTGTCCTTACTGCTGCCCCCACCCTGAGGTGGCATCAGCAGCCACCCATTTAACTGCTGTCCCCTGTCACAGCCTGGGAAGCTGAGGCATGGAAAAGAGTCTCCCTCACAAATGCTGGGACCTGAGAATCAGCACGCAAGAGTTTATAAAGAATTGCTCCCTGAGCTCCGCCCCGTTCGTGTTTATTTTTAATAAAAGTTGGAATATTGTTCCAAAGGACTGGAAGAGGCCAACAGTGTACAAATATTTACAGAGCATAGAATAAACTGTCAGCCTCTTAACTTGACATCAGTCCCAGCTGAAATTGTGGCAGGCTGATACCAGACTACTCAGAGACAATCAAAAGCTGTTTCTGCTCTTAAAGCATGAATTCAATAGATAATTTTATGGAGTTTGGCCTGTAAACACCCTGGCCTTCTCTAAAGGCTGGAACTTGGTGATATTTTGTTCTTGAAAGTCTCACTGACCAAAAATGACATTTGCATGGTCAGACCCTGAAATGTGCCTGCTAATTGTCATCCTCAGATGCTGCTGCAGGAGTTTCTGGGGACAGGAACATTTCTGTCCTGCTCCAAACCCCACACAACACCAGCTCTTTAATGCTGAGCGGGGGAAAATTGTTCTTGTTGGGGAAAAGTATTTGCTGCTGTGGTTTTTCAATTCTGAAATGCTCCCCCTGTCCTTTTTATCCTTTTCAATGTGTTGTAGCAGAAAAGCACCAGTATTTAGTGCTGGCAGCATTTGAAAGGTGGAGGTAATTGAGGGTTTGGCTAGCTGGGCATTGCACAGAGTGCATTTGGATACAGAATCACAGAATCACTGAGGCTGGAAAAGCCCTCCAAGACCAGGGAGGGCAATCTGTGCCCCATCCCCACCCTGTCCCCAGCCCAGAGCACTCAGTGCCACCTCCAGGTGACACCTCTAGGGATGGGCCCTCCAACCCTCCCTGGGCATTTCCAAGGCCTGAGCCCCTTTCCATGGGGAAATTCCTGGTGTGCCCACCCTGAGCCTGCCCTGAGCCCCTTTCCATGGGGAAATTTCTGCTGTGCCCACCCTGAGCTGCCCTGACCCAGCCTGAGGCCGTTCCCTCTGCTCCTGTCCCTGTTCCCTGGAGCAGAGCCCAGCCTGGGGCTGTCCCCTCCTGGCAGGAGCTGTGCAGAGCCAGAATTTCCCCCTGATCCCCCTTTTCTCCAGGCTGAGCCCCTTCCCACCTCCCTCAGCTTTTCTAGCATTGACTCTCCAGCCCCTTCCCCAGCTCCATTCCCTCCCTGGACTGAAGCCAGATCAATTTTATATTTTCAAGCAGGACCATGATGACGTTGTGGGCAGGACAATGCATTGTACCCTGGAAAGCCATGGCCTTAAAAGTGACTTTGGGGTCACTGCTGACAAGATCAGCAAATATTGCCCCAGTGCTGCTCTGTCCCCCTGTGGGAATGCAGTCCTGCCTGCAGAGCCTGGGTAACACTGGCTCTGAGAATGGTGTCAAAGTTGTCTGTTTATGACATTGATAAGGCTGCACTGGAAGAGCCTTCCCATTTTTAGCCTTATGAGTTTCTTTCAAGATCCTGAAAAATGAAGAAATGAAAGGGTTCTGAAGCGAGCTACAGAAAAACATCATGTCTAAAGGGCATGTTTTAGTGGGAGATTAAAGTGGGTCAATTAACTTAACTTCTCCAAGAAAATATGATGAAGTGACTGACCAGTGTTTATAAGGCCACATTTATACAAGCAGAATCTTTGATTTAGGGGAAAAATAAGGAGCAGGGCTTATGGCTGCTGCTGGGAGTGAGAGGGTGCCAGCTGTGACAGAGGTGTCCAGCTCACAAACCCCAGGGTCATACAGCCCCTCAGGGACATGGTGGCTGTTCCTTTTGCACCTGGACAGCAGCACAGGGACATCCCTGGGCATGATCCCCACCCCTGGCTGGCCCTGCCTTGCAGGGATTGGTGAACCTGGCCTGAAAAGCAGAGCCTTGCTGTGCTGCCTGTTCCCTGGAGCTGTGCTGTGATGCTGGGAAGCATCTGGAGGAGTCACCATCCTGATGCATCAGACCCCAGCAGGGATGGCTGGGGGAAGTACTGGCTGCTCTGAGGCCAGGTATGTGACAGGATCTTAAATTAAAACTGTGAATTCATCTTTTGCTGCAGTATAAGGCAGCAACTGACTTCGCTGGCAAGAGGATTTTGTCTCAGATAACAATAAATAAGCATTCCTTCCATGCCAGCTTGTACCTAAGCATGGAAACCAGCACAGATTGTCAAAAATAATTGGGATCCACCCTCAGTGCTGCAGCCTGACAGCTTTTGAGCGATGTGGAAAGACACAGGGTAGGAAAGCAGCTGGATTTTCCTGGCTGGGCATTCCTAGGCAATGACAGCAGCTGGCATTGCGCAGAGGAGCAAACAGGGTGCCCCTGGCAGAGCTGAGGATGCCCCTGAGCTCTGGCTGGCCAGAAGCAGAGAGCTGGGTATGATCCTGGAGGCCCTTCCCTTGCATGTCAGTGGCTGCTCTGAGTAAACGTGCTGGCTGATTTGTTATCGTGACCTCCAGCAGCAGAAAGATTGCTGGCACCCCTTCAGCCCCAAGCAGGCAGGATCAATGCTCTCAAACTGTGCAGGGTCTCTCCTGCAGAGAGGTGGGAACCCAGGATCTGCCCCTCAGGCTGCTCTGGGGGGAGGCACAGGTGCTGTGCAGGGCATGGGGGCAGCTCTCCCTGGGGGTGTGCAGCACTGCCAGGTCCTCAGGCCAAACCTGTGACATGCAGATCCCCCCTGGCCCTCCCAGCCCCCAGCACGACATGACAGGATGCAAAATGAGCTCAGTCCCTTTGCTTGGTGGCCAGAGCAGATGGTAGGAATCTTCTAGAGGCAAACACGAGGCATTTGGACTCTGAATCCTATTTTCTTCTCACTCTCTTGAGCACCAGGGATTATAGGCTTAGGCAAGTCAGCTGGGGATAACAGAGCTGTGTCCAAGGGCACGAGAAGAAAATGGGGAGGAAAATCTCTCCAAAACCTATTCCTCAACTCCAAAGAAAACATGAAGCAGCAGCATAGAGCATCAGTTAATTCTCCTGCCACTGTTTTGGAGCCTGCTGTTTACATTCATGCGCTGGCTCACAGAACACAATGTATAGCTCCTGACTCCAGCCCTGAGGACAGCACCCCAGCTCAGCCAGGCCGTGCTTGCCCTGGGAAGAGCTCAACAAAAGAGGTGCTTGGGCTGCCCTGGGGCTGCAGCTCCACCTGCAGAGCTCTTCCTCAGGAGCTGGGTGACGGAGGAGCTCTCCCTCAGGTGTTGGTGACAGAGGAGCTCTCCCTCAGGTGTTGGTGACAGAGATGTGCCCATACTGGCCCCTGTTTGAGGGGCTGGATGGAGCAGGACCTCCTGTTCCACAGCCCTGACCTTCCTCCAGCTCTTCACCTCCTGACTGGGATGAAGCCCCAAGAGCCCATGCCAGACTGCCTGTCATTGTCATATTTTCTGGAAAAATCCCTTTACCCAGGATTTCTCTCCTAGGAAGCTGAGAAGCCTCAGAGAAAAAGGAAAACAACAATCATCTGATTTGCTTCTCCTGTGTTTTGCTGCTTTGGAATGTGGTTTGGAGATTGTTTACCCTCAGGGGGCTGTTTCATTGGTTTCATGTGAATTGTTTTGATTTAATGGCCAATCAGGGGCCAAGCTGTGTCAGACTCTGGAGGAGAGAGTCATGAGTTTTGCATTAGTATACAGTAGTTATGATAGGCTATAGATAAAAGTTAAGGTATAGATTGGTTCTACTGTATGAAGATGCTCAGCAAAGTATAAAATGCAGTGTAACCAAAACCAAAGGGTCTCCAGGCCTGTCTGCAGCCGGAGCTGTAGGCACAGGCTGTGTCACCCACGACCCTGGCCTGCTGTGACATCCTGGGTACAATAAACTGCATTTTGAAGAGCTGCCTGGAGTCCCACATCCCTCATCCAGGCTCTTACACAGGATGAGTGTCAGGACTTTCCAAAACTGCAAGTCCAGTGAGTCACCTCAGGGGCATCCCTGGGTCCAGCTGCCTGCATTTCAGCCAGCTTGCCCTGGAGTTACGTGGGCTGTGGGTTTTCTCTAGAAAGTAAACATTTTTCTAGAGGAATGAGAAGCCTTCTGTAAGCACTGCAATCACCCAGGGCTGCTCCTGGGGCTGCCCATCCCTGCTCCCAGCAGCTTTCAGAAGGAGGGCTGGGTGGTTGCTGGGCTGCAGCTGTCTCTGCTCTCCCACAGCCCCTGATTTACACACCTGCAGCTATCAGCAGCTTTTCACCCCAAAAAGCAGCCTTGGGGGGTTTCCCTTTGCCCTCCTGGGGAGATGTGTAAAATCCAGGCTCTTAAAGCTCACCATGGCTAATTGCTGTTACCACCACCATTGCTAATTGCTGTCAGCATTCCCCATTCATAAACGTGCAGCTTTGCAGAAAACCAGGAAAGCTCTTGCCCACAGTGCTCATTCCTTTGATGATAAAGTTCTGGATGTGCCATATCAGCCCTTAACGTGCCTGTGCCAGGGAGCCTTTATTTAGCATCAGCATTTATCACTGCTAAATGTATAAATAATCCCATTAGCCACTCTGAGCAGTGATAAAATTAGCAGTGTAAACAGAGAAAGTGAGTGACCTTAGTGGAGAACCATTGTTGATTTTGACCCAACACCTACCAGCACGATTAGTCACAGCAGAAGAGCTCAGGGAAAGGGGCCATTGGGGCTTGTTTGGAAATTAGAGACTCGTGCTGTTTA
>NW_005054457.1:86777-89628 GCF_000277835.1 Geospiza fortis
CCTGCTGCCTTTCTCCGTGAGCACCAGGTCACGGCCCTGCCGTTCCCTGGGGGCTCATCAGGCTGGGGTGGGGAACTCCTGGAAGCTGGAATGTCCTCCAAGGAGAGCCCTGCTGCCTTCTGGAAGCTTCACTGTCCTCCAGAGCAGCCCTGCTGCCTCGTGGGGTCTCATCAGGCTGGTGTGAGTGACTCCTGGAAGCTGGAATGTCCTTCAGAGCAGCCCTATCCAGGGCCAGGGAATTGGGAAGATCTATTCTGGAGACACCATGGCCATGGGCAGCAGAGGAGGGACAGCAGTTAAGGTGGATTTTGGAGAGGGAAACCAAAGAGAATTGCCGCATGGCAGGAAAACAGGCAGGGAAAGGGAGAATGGGCAGGATTTGAACTTCACATCAAGCCAGAGTCCATAGCTGCCTCCTGGAAGCTGCACTGTCCTCCACAGCAGCCCTGCTGTCTGCTGGGGCTCACCAGGCTGGGGTGAGGAACTCCTGGAAGCTGCACTGTCTTGGAACAAGATGGGCTTTGAGGTCCTTTCCGACCCAAACCAGTGCTGCCATTGTGTGATTCCATGAACCACAGTCCTGTGCACTGGGAATGTTTCTGGATCCAAGGAGCAGAATCAGAATTCAACCTTCAGGATGACACTTCTTTTCCTGCTCCCTGTATTGCCTCAGCTTTAGCTGAGTCCTGATCTCTACACTAACCTGGCCAGCTGGGACATGTGAGCTTTGCCCTATGGAACAAATCCCCCCTCTCTGCTTTTCTGTCTCCCTCACACTGATAATAGCCAATAAATTATATTTTTAGTGCATATAAGACACAATTTTTCACACAGATCTGTCATTGGACTGTGAAGTGTGACATCCTCTGCTTTTTGGGGTTGGTGGGCACAGTGCTGGGTTTAAGGCAGGAGCTGAGCTGAGGGGTCCCAGAAAAGCTGCAGCCCATGCAGAGGGTTGACTTTGACTCTCCTACTGATAGTGGGACCCTGGAAAATGCTAAAGATGGATTCTGAAAATGTTAGGCTTTGTGTTTTCTCAGATGACTGCACCTGCGTAAGCAGTATGAGAAATGATATAATTGTTAGATGTGATGATTGTTTAGTAATTAAATATAATTATTATATAATCACAGGAAGAATCATGAGAAGCTATGTTGGAAACTTAAGGGGGGCTATGCTTAGCTGAAATCTATGTATACAATAGAACAATATAAGTTTAATAATTAACATGAAAGTTATATAATGATAGAACATAAAAGCATGTTAACCTCGAATGTATGGTGGAATCAGATTTGAGGTGAAATCAGATTTGAGGTGAAAAACACCCCTGATTCCCAGAGCTCTTAATAAAAGCACTGGCATATAATTGCTTATGTGATTAGATGTTTCTGAATGCTAACACTAGGACAAGCTATTAATAGAAGAAATGTTGGTTGGAGGGACTTCAGCAGGGTGTCTGGTCCCAAATCCCCATTGGGTTGGAAGAGACACAGCTAGTCAAATGAGAGCTGATTTGGGAGGTTCAGAGCTGAGCAAGACTGATGTCTTTCCAGAGAGATGACACGGGTATGTTGCTTGATTTACCATAATTTGATCAAGCTGATCATTAGGTTAATTTGAACATCTGATGTAGAATGAAATGCACTGGAACAACTCAAACATGGGAGGAGTTCCTCCTATTGCCAGCTGAAAAATCAATACAAAACAAGCCCCAAAATACGTGCTCAGCAAGTACTCACTGGGGAAAGGCTGTGCCTGCTCTGTGCAGGAAGACAAGCCAGATGACATCCCCCTTCTTGGACTAACCAGTGAATCTCTGAGCCCTCTCCCCAGCCATCTTCTGGCTTCACTGAATCACCTATTTCAGTTCTTAATTTGCATTATATGGGCGCTGGTGAGGTTTGATGGTTCCCTGCCTCACTGTTAGGAGTTAGATACATCCCACAGTAATAAATGAGGAACCAATCTTGGAAACTTTGGCTGTGGTCCTGCTATTGTCCTACCTTGGGAAGAGGAGCATGGCTGGTTTGGGAGGTGAACTGGATTCTGTGCAGAAATTCCCTTCCCAAGAGCAAGGTGAGTCCCCAGGCCTCAGGGAGAGAGGGCACAGGTTTTGCCCAGGTCTCAAAGAACAACAGAATCTCACTAATTGTGAGACACTCTGGAGAAACAAGGAAAATGCCCTGACACTCCTCAGGGTACCCAGAGAATCTGTTCTGCTGTGGTTTCTTCATCTCACTCCTCTGAAGGCCTCCTGCCAGTGCTTGTCCATGCAAGATGCCCTCATCCTCAGCCTGCTTGGTCTCCTTCCAGGAGAAAGTGCTTTTCTGCTCCTCTCACTGCTCCTGGGCAGACCCTAACCCGACCCCTCTGTTCATCCCAGACTTTTCTAACATGCTGCTCTCTCCCCTGCTCCTGTGGCTGCCTGCAGCAGGCACTGGGGAGTGTCTGTGCCCTGAGGAGAAGCAGGTTCTGGCCAGCCCTGCTGCGGCAGGAACCGTGAGCGAGCTCTGCCACGTGTGTGTGTCACATTCACTTTCCTGCTGTGCTGCTGATGGGTGTGTGTGACCCAAAGCAAACAGCACCTGTGCCGTGCGCTCACAGCACTTCCCAGGGCTGGCCAGGGCAGCAGGGGAGGTGGAGAGCTGCCCCAGCTCGTGGCTCTTGGCTTGCAGGGAGCGAGCAGCAGCGTTCTCAGCAGGGACAGCAAACTGCTTTCCCACCCTGCTCCCTGCTTGCCATTTGCTCCCTGCCTGAGTTCCCATCACAGCTCTGGCCCCAGTCCGTGTGGGATCCATTTCTCAAGGGCCTTCCCTGGGTTTGGATCTCCTCCTGCTGCCTCACAAGCTGG
>NW_005054457.1:89638-125897 GCF_000277835.1 Geospiza fortis
CCTGCAATCCCACGCTGGCTGTGCACTCCCACACTCCGTGCCACCCGCGCTTTCCTTTGCTTCCCTTCTCTGGCTGCTGTCACAGCTGGGTGTTCTGTGTGTCACCTGCACACAGGACAGGCCATGGGGCTCTCTGAGGCCATGGCATCTGCTGACATGCCAGGCTGAAGTTAGCAATGGCTTAGCAAAAGCTCCTTTGGCTTGGAAATGAGCCTGGGTGAGGTTGGGCTCACAAAAGGAGAAATTCTGCAGGGAAAGCAGAAACAGGAAAGAGAGATACACCCCTGGATGGATCCTGTACAGCTGAAGTGAGCAGGAGAAATGATACGGACACCTCTCTCCAGGGGACAAGGGTGGCATGAACACAGAGCCACTGTGCTGCGGGAGGGACCAGGATACACCCCTGGATAAATCCTGTACAGCTGAAGTGAGCAGGAGAAATGATACAGACAGGTCTCTCCAGGGGACAAGGGTGGCAAGAACACAGAATCACTGTGCTGCAGGAGGGACCAGGTTTTGGTGGCAGTGGGACGCAGAAGAGGCTCCAGTCCCAGAGCAAAGAGCCCTGATGAACCCAGAGCAAGGATCAACGTGAGTGAACTCTACCTTCTAGACTTGTCCTCCTTCTGAATCTGATATTAAATTACACCTCCTACCTGTCAGCCCCCTTGGTGTGGTTCAGGACAGTGTCCAGCACATCTCCATCCCACCTGGGTCACCCACCCAGCCAGGCTGTGGCCATGGGCTCGTGCCTGCCTGAGACACAGCTCAGCTGTGCATTAACGAGCCCTGCTGTGCTGATGGGGATCTTGCAGAGCTGCCAGTTGCATTCCAGCTCGTTAAGTTTTAATTTATTCAATCCATAGGCTGCCTATTGTGAGGATATCAGCGTTGAGAAGCAAAATCCAAATCCAGAACATTGCAGAAGAACCAAACTGCCAAAATGCAGAGACAGAGAGACAAAGTAAATCTGTCATGGGGCGGTCCTGACAGACCTCCCACCCCGAGAGGAGCCAGTTCCCAATTAGCACAAAAGAACTTGGGCAAAGAGGAGGAACAGATTCAAAAACAAATGAAAGGGACCAAAAATGGTCAAGAGAAGGCCAGTGGAAATACTCAGGTCAGCGCTGTGCCATGTAGCACAGGGGGTGTCCCTCCGTGCCTTGGAGCCTTCCCCTGGCACAGACCTGCCCCAAATGGTCCCTGCACATTTTCCAATGATTTCAGGGTTGAGGGCCTGTCCAAGAGCAGCTCCTGCCCCTGCCTGGCATTCAGGATGTGATCCCAGCCACGATGGCAGCTGGAGATGGGGAGCAGATGGGTACAAGGGAGGCTGGGTGGGCCATGGGGTGTCACAGGGGTGTCACAGGAGCCCTTGGGGCAATGAGCACAGCTCATGGGAGATGGGTGGAGATTCTGGGAGGATGCACAGGAAGGCACTGACAGGAGCCAAACTCCCTGCCAAGGTCACTCTATGCCCAGCCACACCTGCATTTTGTCCCCAGGGGGCTCTGAAGACGTGGCCAGCAAACAGCAGCTCATGAACCAGCAGGGAAGCTGCTGTGTTGGTGCTTGCAAGGAGACAGCAGGGCCCTGGTGTCACTGAGGTGCCACCAATGAGGTGCCATTCCCTGTGCCACCTCTGAGCTGGGACACTTGGGTGCTCCCACAGCCCTTGGCTGCCTCTTGCTGCTGCTGGATAAGGAGGGACTCCAGGGCACAGGGGAGGAAGAAGGGGAACAAAAAACTCTTGTAGCAGCATAAATCACTCAGGTTCCCTGGCTGCAGCACCGTTCCAGCTGAGCATCTGCCTGCAGAGCTGGAGGGATGGCGGCTGTGACCTCCTGCATAGCTCAGTGCTCCTCAGGCCTCTCTTCCCCGTGCCAGCCAGAGCCAGAGCAGTGAGAGTGTGACCCTGCTTCCCGTAACAGAGCTCCCCAGCCCCTCTGGCTTCCAGCACCGCAGCCTACTCTGATCTTGCTGTGATAAAATAGTTTCCGACTCACTTTGAAGCTCCAAGTTCAGGCCACGTTTGCTGGCTGTCTCAGCAGGGATGCTTGGGATGCTGCAGGGGAAGGAGCTGACACCCACAGGCTGTGGCCCCTCCTGGGGAGTGGTGAGGGTCCCTGTGAGGATGTGGGACCCCCACATCTCTGCTGAGCCCAGCCCTGAGGCCTGGCTCGTTGTCAGATGGGTTTCTGCAAACACCAAACTGGTTCTCCAGAGTCTGGGCATGCTGGAGTGACCTAAGGAGAAGGTCTGGGGGAATGGGGGTCACCAGCTGCTGTCAGATAAATCCATTAAACTTCCAAAACCAGCCAGACACCGAGCATGACCCCTCCCCAACGTCATTCCAGTCTGGCTCACCCCAATCTTCCTCCTGGTGGGCTCCATTCCCTGCCCCTGCCCTGCCCCTGCCCGCCCCTTTCCCTGGGCGCCCTTTGCCTTTCTGCACTCCCTGCAGTGCTCTCTGTTCCTGCCTAACCTAAACAACTCCATGGACTTTATGAATTTTTTCCCCTTGCTGCTCATCCTGGTTTCCAGAGCATTGCAGACTATGCAGATCATAACAGCTATATTTAAGGTTGCCTGACAGTTTCCATGATATGACCCATTGTTCGGTTGCTTGCAGCACTGCCAAACTTTAACCCTTCCAGCTGAATAACTCGGGACATCTTCAGCAAGCCCAGTCCTTTAGAAGAGAAAAACAGGGGGGACTCTATAATGACCTTTTGTGCACCACTCTAAGGCAGATCTGCTGGTTTTACAGTATTTTTTTGGAAAAAAAAATTTAAAATCGCATTTAGTTGCTGAGATTTCCCCCCTGCCTCACTTTTAAACATATTGAACATGTGGTTGCAGTGTCTACGTGATTGTGTGTGCAATGTCACCACAGCTTTGCCTTATCTAAGCCCAGGATCTCAGCAAACAAAGCAAGATTGTGCAATTAGTAAAGCTGGTTCCTATAGGAAAAATACATAAATTGTGTTTCCATATGCCCAAAGCTCTCTCACGGATCATACACACCAGCCCAAGCCAAACCACACAGGCACGTTCAGATGGCATTTTTACACTGCACCTTCATGGCATCTCCCTTGTTTTTGCACAAAATCCATGAGAGCTGACAGCACAGAGCCCAGCAGGAAACCTGGCAGCCCTGTTGTGGGTCTGCCACCAGGACAGAGAGCTCTGGTTTTCCCTCCTGCCTCTAGGTTTTGAACCCTGGCTGTGCTGTGGATGATCCAGCCCCTCCAGCCACCTCTGACAAGGGAATTCTGAGCCATGCGGGCTCTGCCAGTGATCCCTCCTTGCCCACTGTTTTGAAATGCTCAGAGAACATCAACACAAGCTCTGCACAAGCAGTGCCAGGCACACTCTGTCCTACCCCTCTGTCCTCCACGGCCAGCACACGTGGGGCTCCTTGATCTCCACGGAATTTGTTACTCACAAACCCCACACAAGCACCAAAGGCCCAGCCTGGATGGGGCCCTGAAGTTGTTGTCAATGCCAGTTATGCCCAATTCATCTCAACACAGTGGAAAAAAAACCAAATTCGCACCCCCAGGCACTAAAACAAGGACTAAACCCCCGGCAGTAACTGATGGGCCCCTGCACAAGCTGCGTGCTTATCCCATGTGCTGCAGAAACTGTCTGCATTGCTGGGGGGAGGCTATGGCTAACAGGAATACTCAGAATTCATGAGAGATTTCCATGCAATTCCCTAGCCAAAAAGCTGACACCACTGATATTTCCAAATTCCACTCAAGCTCCTTCCTCAGCAACGAAACACCCTTGGAGAAAGTGGAGGAAAAAGTGGAGGAAAGGGAAGAAAGCTCTTGTGTGCCTCCAAATTTTCCTTTTAATTGCTGGAGAGCTCTCCCACATCACCCACCCCCTGGTGCAGATGGCGTTTTTTATGATCCCCCTCCACAAGTGCTACACTGGAGACCAGCATGGACTTCTGCCCCCCAGGTGTCCCTGACAATTCCTTGGAGAACACAGGACCAACACTGGCTCTTCCTGTCCTCTCAAGAATAATATTACACAACCCACTTCTAAAGAATGATGGCTTTCCTTGCAGCCGTTCTGAAACTTGAATATTTTATAGCGACTGAAATGATCACAGCAAATTCCAAGGACGGCCAAGGAGCTCAAAAGGATCCGATCATGTTTCCAACCATGAGACCTTTGGAAAGAGCCCCAGAAAGAGGGGGAAATGCATTAATTTTCTGTTTTAATATTCAACAAACAGAGCAGCCTCTGCAGAGCA
Organism: Geospiza fortis; assembly: GCF_000277835.1. Lineage (NCBI taxonomy): Eukaryota > Metazoa > Chordata > Aves > Passeriformes > Thraupidae > Geospiza > Geospiza fortis. Next base: position 93,909 of record NW_005054457.1, read on the forward strand.
GCAGCGTCCAGTTGAAAGTGTTGAGGAGTTTATTTTTCTTCAAACCTGCGATGGGGCCGAGTTTGGGACTCTCTGTTTAGCTTTTCAGCCTCTAGTTACATTGTGTAAACAGTTTATTTAACATCATTTTTGGCACTTCTTCAGTAAACCCACCATAATAATCCTACTGGCAGACCAAACAGATCACAGATTAGCAGACAAAGCTGCTGTAAAACACCAAATTACCCATCCCCTGCTTTCCTGTTTTCAGGAGATGTGAAGTCCTGTACTTAGTTGTGTTTATGCCTCGTTCCGTGGCTGCACCACCAGGTCATGGAGCTGCTCCAGTGAATGCTCCACCTCAGCAGCACTGAAACAGGGAAGCGCTGTGGGGGAAGGATTTTCAGCTCTTTTAGAAGCTCATAAAACGTGCTGGGGTGCTGGATGTTGCTTAACAGGGAAGGTATGCTGGCTTGATCCAGATTGGAAAGGACTCTAGACTAATGCTAAAGTCACCTATTGCTTACATTTCATTTTAATGTGCTCGAGTTCAATAAAAGTTTATCATCTCCATTAAAACGGTGCCTATTGAAACTGATTTAATCTCGTTAGCACAGAAAACCACATGAAAGGAATCAAATCCACGGACAGGATTGAGCACAGTTCCTTTTGGAGCATAAATTACATAAAAGCGAGGGATAATCAGCCAGAGCCACAGGGGCTGTCACCTGCATTACTCACATATTTGTGCCAGCACGCTTTGCTGGGGAAGGTGCTGGGCATGAGCCATATCTCAGCAGGGCTGAGCTGCTGCCAAGCACAGGAGGGATGCTCAGTGTCACAGCCCCTGCACAGCTCCCAGGGAGCCCATGAATCCTGTCACATCTGAACAAACAGATGTCACGGGCAGGGGTGCTGCTCAAACCGCTGCTGGCAACAGTGCAGCTCCAAATCTCTGCCTTTCTCCAGGGAACACCAGCTCCAGCCCTGGAGGGGTGCCCAGGCAGTGCCCTCCGTGCAGGAATAGGCTCTGGGGTGGGCATGGGTGAAGAGAGGGTGTTGGGAAGGACGAAAGTTTGACGAGGAAGTCTCACAGAGATGTGTGCTTAGCAGAAAGATTTTTGAATGTAGAATCTGAAGAAGGAATAGAGATGCAAGCAGGTTTTGATATAGAAGAAAAGAATTGTTGAGCCAGTCTCACTGGCTAACCAAGGAGGCAAAGGGTGTGTTAGTTAGAAGGGGTTTTTATGGCTTAGAGCAAAGGATAAACCCACCTCAAACAAGAAGATGTTTTTACCAAGCAGGAAGATAGCACAGGCAAACAAGGCAGCAAATGTGGCAAGTAGAAAAGACGTCTCAGAATTTCCCACTGCAAGAAAACTGAAAAACAACTTCTAGCTTAAACTGTAATGTACTAACTTTTAGTGATTGGAGAATGGTAACATGACATTTCTCACAAGGGCCGGGCAAGCAGAGGATGCTCAGGCATGGGTGTGATTCTGTCACTCACCTAGGAAACAACTGCAATAATTCATATGCCTTCATCATTTCTGATATGTGCACGCAGCTGTGTCAGGAGAGGTTTAGGTGGGATACCAGGGAAAGGTTCTTCCCCCAGAGGTGCTGGCACTGCCCAGGCTGCCCAGGGAATGGGCACAGAGCTCCAGGAGCCTTTGGACAGCCAGGGATGCCCAGGGTGGGATTGCTGGGGGTCTGGGCAGGGCCAGGAGCTGCACTGGGGATCCCTGTGTGTCCCTCCCAGCTCAGGACATTCTGTGGTTGTATGCAGACAAGACAGGCTGGGGATCTGCCCTTGCACAGCTCCTTCCAACTCACCATATTGGTTTATGAATACATTTCAGGATACAAGGATTGCTCCCAGAAACATTTATGAAACAAAGCTCTTCCTCATCAACATCCCCCATCAAAGGGGTCTGAAAAGGATTTACCCACTATTAAAAACCTCACTGAATGCAGGAAAGTTCAGAGGGCTTGAACAAGATTTCCCCCTTTCAAGTGACTGCCTGTGTACACCACTTCAGAGGGAATGAACAAGCATGAAATTCAATTATACAGCACTCAAACACTTGAACCAGAACTTCTTCCCTTAATCTTTATGTTGAGGACAGGGTAAGGCTGTGAAGCCATTCTCAGCATGACAGCACTTTGTTTCAGCTGCAGGCCTGGTAAGATACACAATTCACTTAACTGAAGAGCAGGGATTTTGAGCTGTGTGCTCTGTAAGCAACACAGCCTGGATGTGCTGCCCATCACTGTCAGCCTGCCCCTTGGAGAGGGAAAATAGCCCTGAGCTGTGGAGACAGGAGCCTTTAAAATGCCCACAAACATCCAGGAGCATTGGGGTGGCCTGGTGAAAAGGCAGAGCCCAGAGCAGCACACACCTATACAACACACACCTGTACAGTACACACCTCTATCCATAGGAAATTTTTGCTTCCTCACTGTCCTGCAAACATATTGGAGCTACAGAAAGTTATTGTTCACCTGGTTTATAACTTGCTTTTTTCTGGGCTGGAGTTTCAGTCCAGAAAACTGGAAGAGCAGGGATTTTGAGCTGTGTGCTCTGTAAGCAACACAGCCTGGATGTGCTGCCCATCACTGTCACACTGTCCCTTGGAGAGGGAAAATAGCCCTGAGCTGTGGAGACAGGAGCCTTTAAAGTGCCTACAAACACCCAGGGATCCTGCAGACATCCAGGAGCATTGGGGTGGCCTGGTGAAAAGGCAGAGCCCAGAGCAGCACACACCTATACAACACACATCTCTATCCATAGGAAATTTTTGCTTCCACCCTGTCCTGAGAAAATCTTGGGCTACAGAAAGTCATTGTTCACCTGGCTTATAACTCGTTTTGTTTTCTTTTTTTTTTCTTTTTTTTTTTTGGGGGGGGGGACCAGAATTTCATTAGTACAAGGAAAAGCAGAGCTGTGTCAGTCTGGATGTATCAGGGATACCAACTCCCTACCCAATCTCCCAGGTCTGCAGCATTAAGGAAGTGGCTGAGTGTCCCTGAGAGCTCCAGCAAATGAGATTTGTTCTGACATGCTGGGTATTGAAATAGTGTTTTATAGAATCATGGAATAGTTTGGGTTGGAAGGGACCTTAAAGATCATCTCATTCTGTCACAGATTGGGCACTGCCAGGGATCCAGGGGCAGCCCCAGCTGCTCTGGGCACCCTGTGCCAGGGCCTGCCCACCCTGCCAGGGAACAATTCCTTCCCAATACCTCATTTACACCTCCCCTCTGTCAGTTTGTCCTGTCACTCCATGCTCCTGTAAACACCCTTTCAGTTTCTGGAAGGATGCAAGTGTAAAGCACTCTGCTGTGATCAGCTGGAATTTACAAACCCCTAAAGATGACAGATGTGTTTGAAGCTGCTCAGAATGGCTTTCCTGACGTGATTTACCAGGTCACAGCACTCGTGGCAGTGAAGTGCTCTCAGAACAACGTGTTATCCTTCAGGCTGCTCTCAGCAGCAATGCACAGCGATTAAAATGCACAATTTAAATTCATGGACTTTTCCTTTCACAGCTGCTCAGGTTGTACAGCATTGGGGCAGGTCCCAAGCTCTGTGCCAGGTCATGGCAAAGTAAATGACACCGTGGCCAGGGTCCCCTTTGGCTGAACTCCTGCCAGGGCAGAGGCTGTTCCACACACACAGCCCCATCCCAGTGACCCCAAACTGTGCCACACACACCCCAATGACCCCAAACTGTGCCACACACAGCCCAATGACCCCAAACTGTGCCACACACACAGCCCCATCCCAGTGAACCCAAACTGTGCCACACACAGCCCCATCCCAGTGACCCCGAACTGTGCCACACACACCCTCATCACAATGACCCCAAACTGTGCCACACACAGCCCCAGTTACCCCAAACTGTGCCACACACAGCCCCAACCCAGTGACCTCAAACTGTGCCACACACAGACCCATCCCAATGACCCCAAACTGTGCCACATACAGCCCAAAGACCCCAAACCGTGTGCCACACACAGCCTCATCACAATTCCCACCGTGTGCCTACAATATCCTCCAACCTTCCTCTGTAGGAAGCCACTCCCTGTGTCCTGTCCCTCCATCCCTTGTCCCCAGTCCCTCTCCAGCTCTCTTGGATCCCCTTTAGGTTCTGGAAGGGGCTCTCAGCTCTCCCTGGAGCATTCTCCTCTCCAGGTGAGCACCCCCAGCTCTCCCAGCCTGGCTCCAGCCCTGGAGCATCTCCATGGGCTCCTCTGGGCTCTCTCCAGCAGCTCCAGCTCCTCGCTGTGCTGGGGCAGCTCTGCAGGTGGGGTCTGACCTGAGCACGGGGGCAGAGGGGCAGAATCCCCCTCCCCTCCCTGCTGCCCATGCTGGGGCTCAGCCCAGGGCAGGGGGAGTTTCTGGGTGCCAGCTCTCACCCACAGCACCCCCAAACCCTTCTCCCAGGGCTGCTCCATCTGTCCTGTGCCCAGCCTGGGCTCATGCTTGGCTCTGACCCTGCCCGGGTGCAGCTCCTTGCACTGGGTCCTGCTGATCTCCACGAGGTTCCACGAGCCCACCTCAGCCTCAGGGTCCAGGAGGGTCTCCCTTCCCACGGGTGACACTGTGTGGCACCAGTGTCAGCCCCACACTCAGCCTGGAGCCATCCACAGACCAGACAGACCCAGCCCCACTCAGTCCCAGAGCTGCTCCTGAAGATGCCCAAGCCCACAGCCATTGCTTCACCCCCAGCCTGTCCCCAGGGCCAGGCTTGGTGCGCCACTAGATCCTCCTCAGTTGTTCTGTAAGGATTATTTATCCTTTTCAGGGATGGCAAAGCACATTAGTTACCCTTTTTAAACATGGTAAAGCACATTATTTATCCTCTTCAAGGATGGCAAAAACCATTATTTGCCCTTTTCAGGGCTGGCAAAGCACATTATTTACCCTTTTCAAGGATGGTAAAGCCCATTTTTGCTGGTGGGGTGGCTGAGCACGGCCCTAGCTGAGACCCACACATCTGGCTGAGCCCGTGAGAAAAATCAAGGTGCTGTCAAATCTGGTTTCTGCAGGGGAGAATTCCAGCAGGAACTGGGTTTCCCGCACAGAACTGGCTGTTCCTGTAAGCAGACAGTACAAGTGACCTTAAATTGAGCTCTGCAGCCCCTCAGTGAAGGTCCAGTACGTGTAAAAAGAAATATCTCCTAGGCAGAATTTTGTAAGATGTTTTCCTAAGCAGAGAGCACAAAGTATTCAGAGCTGGGTGTGCAGAGACAGAAGAATTTAGTCACTCCAGCTTTCTGACCATGGCTTTGAACCATCAGAATTTTTTAGAAAGGGCAATAAATGTGTTTCCTCTGTTTGCATTAAACACTGTGCAGATTTCTGTCATGAAGAATGAAAACAGGAGTTGGGTCAGCAGATGATAATGAGATTTTCAGGGGGTCAATGCCAGATCACAGAGCCAAGAATCCGAGGGAGGTTTCCTGGAGAGGCTCAGAACATGAACAACCTCGACATGCTGGTCCCACTGCCCCAACCTGGGAATTGCTGCTCATTTGCAAATGGGGAGATCTGTCCCACAGCACCGACCCCCAGCTCTGAGCACGGTTTGGTTCCTTACTGCAAGGAAGTGTTTTTGCCAAAGTTGGAGTTTTAATGAAAAAACAAACACCTCATCTTGCTTCCCTTGACCTCTGGGGAGGATTTTCAGGGAAGAAAACCAGGAGAACGCTTTAGAAGTAAACAGCTCTCAGTTATTAAAAGCAAATAAATAAACAAGCCTCGCTGCATTCCCATGCAAACAGGAACACTTCATTATAAAGATGAAAACACGATGTTTTTGGGAAAGAAAAATGAATTCCACACAAGCTCCCCACAGCCCCAGAGGCTTTTGGCCTTGGCTGGATGTGCCTCCCTGCTGCAGTGCTGCAAAAGCTGCATTGCCACCACGTCCTGTGGGTATGGTCATGGCAGGCAGGAATGATTGGCATCTGATTCCAGGGCTTGGGAATGCTGAACACTCACTCTATTAAAACTATATTATTGTGGCTTTCACATTCTCTGAAAAATCCCTTCACCCAGGATTTTTCTCCTGGGAAGCTGAGAAGCCTCAGAGGAAAAAAGGAAACAATTTTATCTCATTTGCTTCTCCTGTGTTGTGCTCATGTGGAATGTGTTTGGAGATTGTTTATCCACAGGTGATTGTTCCATTGGATTCTGAAGTGTGTTGTTTTCACTCTTTGGCCAATCAGGGCCAAGCTGTGTCAGGACTCTGGACAGAGTCACAGTTTTCATTGTTATCTTTTTAGCATTCTGTCAGTATCCTGTCTGTATTCTTTAGTATAATTTAGTATAGCATTCTTTAATATAATATAGTATCATAAAATAATGAATTAGCCGTCGGAGAACATGGAGTCAGGTTCACCATTCCTTCCTTCATCTGGGAGAAATGCAAATACAATCTAATATATTACATTATACTATATTCTATTACTATATACTATATTTATGCTTTATTAAAACTCCACACCTTGCAGGAGAGCTGCTGCTCCTGGCAGGACAGCAAGGCAGAGACATGCACAGTGTGACACTGTGGGAATCCAGAAAATCAGAGGGGTTTGGGAAAGCTGCAAAAGGCCTCAGAGACAGCAGAACTGTGATTGGAGCTGAGCAGGAGCCATGAGATTGGTCAGCAGAAAAATTATGTAAGAAGTAGAAAAGTAAGGACAAATAGAATAATGGTCTGTGTGTTAACACTTGTCTAGAATAACTCCCTAAGCTGCAGAAAAGTTTATCTTGTGAGATATTAGGAAGTTCTAAGCTTAATAATGGAGCTCTGTGCATTGTGTTTGAAGGCTCACAAGCAGGTATTGTATTTGAAATAAGCAAGCATTGTTTAACCAAAGGTACCTGTGCTTATAGTGGTTGGATGGAACTACTGTCAATGTGCTTTTGTTTTGTGTGATTGGGCAAAAAACTTTTAAAGTGAGTTGTAACATGAAGTTCTTTGTCTGCTGCCTGGGATGTGAGCTGGTGGCATCTTCCCATTGTCATAACCATGGAATGAGACTGATGCTGGAAAATAAACCAGCTCAAGGCACGTTCCCAGCAGTCCTGTCCCATTGGTGATTTGAACAGAGACCCCAGGCAGAGATATGACCCTGCCAGGGTCCCTCTGCTCCCCCCTGAGGTGTCCAAGGCCCTTTCACTGTGGCCTTTGGGTGACTTGGGTGCACTGACCTCCTCCTTGCTTAGCCCTGGAGAGGAGCACGAGCTCATTGCTCGTCCCGCAGAGCAATTCCAGCCAAGCTTGTTACTCATTTTGGTGTTTAACATTCCCCTGGATTATCCAGCTCTGCCTGAGAAAAAATGTGCTTGGACTCAGTGGAGTATTGTGTCTGGGGGGAGCAGTGGCTGCCCCTGGGGAGCCCTGCTCCTGCAAACCTTTCCTGCCAAGTCTCAGCTCTGATTTTATTGCTGCTGCCAGCTCCCAAAGCCCTGGGGGCCCCATCCCTGCAGGAGGCTCAGATGGGCATGTCCCCAAACCTCGCTGTCCCCGCAGAGCACGGAGCCTCCCACCCACAGCCCCACTGCAGGGGCACAGCAAGGTGGCCCTGGCACGCCGTCACCCCAAACCTGCAAACCTTTCCTGCCAAGTCTCAGCTCTGATTTTATTGCTGCTGCCAGCTCCCAAAGCCCTGGGGGCCCCATCCCTGCAGGAGGCTCAGATGGGCATGTCCCCAAACCTCGCTGTCCCCGCAGAGCACGGAGCCTCCCACCCACAGCCCCACTGCAGGGGCACAGCAAGGTGGCCCTGGCACGCCGTCACCCCAAATCTGGGGATTTGCAAGGCGTTATTTGGCCTTTGGCTGCATTTTGGCTGTAAATTTTTGTCATCTTGGAGCTGCAGTTCAGGAGTCAGAGCCCCACTGAGCCCTGCCAAAGCTCCAGGCTCTGCTCCAGCCCACGGGCACCAGCCCAGGCTGAGGAGAGGACACTGCAGCCAGCCCCTCCTGGCACAACCAGGGCTCTGACCCTGCTGGGATCCACACACGTGCTGTGTGCTGCAGCCACATTTCACAGAAAAAAGCAAGGCATGACTTCCCAAGAATATTTTTAAGTTTCACATTCTCTGAACCTCAAAAAAACCCAAACCAAAACAAAAAAACCCACAAAACCCCAAGTCTTATCTCGTTTACTATACCTGCATTTGTATAAAAATAAAACACAATATACAAAATTGTTTACTCAAGAGTATTTTGTTTCCTTAGCCTATCAGGGCGAAGTGTGTATGTGTTGAGACTGTCAACTGACAGTGAAGAGATACTGTGCAGTAAAGTACAATTAAGTGCTTAAAAAAATTCAGATAAAATAATATAATATAATATAATATAATATAATATAATATAATATAATATAATATAATATAATATAATATAATATACAACATTTTATATATATATATGTTATAATATATTATAATATGTTAGAATATGATACAATATAATAATTAAATAACCTTCTAATAAAATAAAATCCTCCTCATGATTCCTCCTTTGTCAGGGGTGAAAATAACCCCTATAGTGTGCAGGGTGAATTATTCCATGGGCTCAAGCAGCAACAGCCCCTCAGCAGCAGGAGTAGCCCAGACTGCTGCTCTGCATTTTCCCAACCCCATTCCCTGTCCTGGTGATGCCCAGCCTGGCCTTGACTCCTGCAAAACGTCTCAAAATCAGGAATTATTTGAAATGGACACTTCTCCCTGCCCTGTCAGCACCTCCTCACTGTCCAGGCCATGATGGGCTCTGCTTGTGCAGGAAGATGGAAAAAGCTCCTGTGCTGATTTCTGATTTCCATCCCAGAATTCAGAAGTATTTCCAAGAAATAAAAGTGGAAAACAAGCTCTGTGATTAACACAGACAGGTAATATCATTTCTCTGCCTGAACCCTTCATGGCTGAGAGATTGCCAAAGCCCAGGTTTGCCTGCCAGGATGTCTGCTTCCACTCCAGGATTGTGCAAGGACTCAGCTTCAACAGGTCAGAGATTCCTTCAAACAGACTTTGGGGGAAATATTTCTCTTTATCCATGATGAAAAGCTCCTCAAAGCCACCATTCAGAAGTTCAGCCAGCTTCATTTTGGAGCAAGAGCTCCCATCCAGCTGTCTTTGGGAAAACTCACTGACGTCTTATCAATTATATCAATTATATCTCCAGAATTCTGGGTTTGCACATCCCATGGAAAAATAATACCTGATCGTGTAATCAGACATAATATCAGAGTGCAGGAAAATGAAATTATGCAGGCAATCAGAAAAGTTTGGGAATTAATCCACAAAATTTGATTAAAGTATTTTGGCTTTGGAAAACACAAATCTGTTAAAATTTAAACTTGCAAGAACACCGAACTTTCCTTTGCTGCCACTTCATGTGCTTCTCTGGGTCTTTCCATCAGCCTCTGCTCGGCCTCAAGCCTGTGCAGCAAGAACAACTCTTTGATCCATCCTGTGCCTCACAGCAGGTCCCCACCCACAGCCCCAACACAAACAGGGACAGCCCCAGCACCCCTGGGGTCACAATGGCTCCATCCTTACTCCTAAGTAAAAGCTATTTACTTATTTCATTTTACTCCTAAAGTAAAACTTATTTATTTATTTTACTCCTAAAGTAAAACCTATTTATTTATTTTATTTTATTTTATTCCTAAAGTAAAAGCTGATTATTTATTTTATTTTACTCCTAAAGTAAAACCTATTTACTTATTTTATTTAATCCTAAAGTAAAACCTATTTACTCATTTTACTCCTAAAGTAAAACCTCATTACTTATTTTATTTTATTTTATTTTATTTTATTTTATTTTATTTTATTTTATTTGGCTCCTAAAGTAAAACCTATAGCCAGGGCCTGTTCCCCAGCACTTATTCCCACAAGTTGCACACAAACAGCAGGAGCTGATCCAGCCTGGGATCCTCCAACACAGCTCCAAGGCTGAAGCTCCAGGAAACACTCCTGTCCACAAGCCTGGCAGCAAACCCTGGCTGCCTTGTTCTCATCCTGCCCAAGGCCATGGCATGATCTCCTGGCTCACCTGGGCACAGCCAGGAACTCCCAGCCCACCTGGGCACAGTGGGGAGCTCCTAAATCACCTGGGCACAGCCAGCAGCTCCCAGCTCACCTGGGCACAGTGAGGAGCTCCTAACTCACCTGGGCACAGCCAGCAGCTCCCAGCTCACCTGGGCACAGTGAGGAGCTCCCAGCCACCCTGCCATGACCATAGAGGGAATGAAGAGAAGATCACTATGGCCAAAGTGAGAGTGAAGAGCAGATCTCCAGGTGGGTTATTGCCATGCTTTCCACCTGCACAGAGCACTTATTGCCACGCAGCAGCAGCTGATCCAGCCTGGGATCCTCCAGAGAGAAGAGCAGCAGCTCAGCACAGCTCCAAGGCTGAAGCTGCAGGAAACACTCCTGTCCACAAGCCTAGCAGCAAGCCCTGGCTGCCTTGTTCTCATCCTGCTCCAAATTCTCACAGCGTGGGTGGGTGGGAAGCTCCCTGAATTGCTTCCCCACTTGCTGGAATGGGCTGAACTTCAGAGCTGATCACATTTTCCCCTGTGCCTGTCAGAGCCCAAAGGGGAAGCCCAGTAACCGACACATAAAGCTACTACTGATAGCTGCACACTTGTTTCAGACAAAAGATCAGGAGATGTGTGTCATAAAAAGGCAGAGATGGCTTCCAGATGTTTTGGTGTGTTGGGTCTGCACAGATGTTTTCGATGTCTGCCCATAAATGTAAGAAATGTAAAACATTTGTGTCCCACAGATGTAGAGATTAAATTATGCAAGAGATGTGATAAATCTCTGGGTAATGCGAGAAGACCATGAACTATTCACATTCATTGTTTTCAGGAAAATCAGCCCCATTTTCCAGAATGCAGCTGTGAAAGGAGAATTTTATTATTATTAAATGGGACTAAGCATTACGTAGGAGGGTGAAAAGCAGCACACAGGGAGCTGTATGGACCCACACACTGCAGACAGTCCTCAGGGCGAGGCAGGAGGGGATGGCTGCTGCTGCTCAGGGACACAGAGGTTATGGGAACCCAGGACATCCCTCTGGCTGTCCAGGACACCAGGACCCTGCCAGGGGGCTCAGAGACCCTGGCACAGAGCCCAAAACACCTGTGGGTTTGATTATGACCCGTGGAGCAAATTACCAACCTTATATGAAGACCAGCAAGCCACAAGAGTTTAGGCAGAATGATAGTGAAGTTATCACAGGCTGGAAAAGTAGATTTTGGGGTTTCTGGTATGGGGGTTCAGGGGGCAAGATGGAGGGAACTGGGTGTGTCCAGCCTTTCTCCTTCTTCTTCTTGGCCTCCATCTCCTGCTGTGATGGTGGCACTTTTGGATTGGTTTAGAGTAGAAGCTCACTGTCTAACATAGGTGATAGGTATTGGGAAGTAATTGTAAATATTGTACAGGTAGTTTTTAGTATAAAGACATAACACCGCCCTGGGGGCAGGCAGAGTGCCTGGAACTGTCCTGCTGGACGGACCTCAGCAGGGCAGGAGAAAGAATTTTATAGATAAGACACAATAAACAACCTTGAGACTGAGAAATGAAGAGCCCTGACTCCTTCTTCAAGGGCTGGGCTGGGAAAAGAGACTTTCCAACTTTTCTTGGGGTCACTGTGACAAGTTAGAGATCCCCACAAGGGATGAGGTGTCAGAGCCATGTCAGCCCCTCTGAGGGCAGGACAGACAGTCACAGCTCTCAGCACAGCCTCTCCTGCCCCAAACCACCTCTGCACAGGAGAGAGCTCAGCCAGAGCAGGGTGGGACAGGCAGGTTTGAGGCAGCAGAGCTGGAAATGACCCCAGTGCCCAGCTCTGCCAGGGCAGGAGTTAATTCAAAGACACTGTTTGAACAGCATGGTTTATTTCCTGTGGTGTCACATGCCAGTCCAGCACTTTATACTGAGCCCCAGCTGAACCTTGTGCTGCCTTCAGGACACTCATCCTGAGCATTTCCAAACCTGCTCAGTGCCAGGGTGGGCTCTGCACCTGCCCAGCACAGCCCTGCCAGGTGTGGGGGGAGCTGGGGGGGAAGAACAGTGCTGCAAAATCCTGAGGTACTGCTGGGGAAGATGAAACAGGAAAGCCTTATAAATATGATTGCCTGGCAAAAGATTTTGAGAATATAGAAACTATAAGTGAGATTGAAATGAAAGCAAGCTTTGAGATACCTCAGTTACTGAACCACTGGAAAACAATGGTGTGGCGCGCTGAAGGGGATCCCCTTTTCATGAAACAATTCCCTCTGCCTGCAGCCAGCTCCAAGGGTCAGAGCAGACCCTACAGCTTGGCAGAAAGGGTCCAAAGAGGAGTTTTTAGGGTTTAAAATGTAACACAGGATGGTAATGTAATGATTCTTACAGGCTGCATGTAAATGCTATGGGATTTGTATCTTGTACTAGATTGGTTAGTGAGAATCAGAATATTCAGCACAGAAGAAGATTTATGGTATTGTACTGGGAACTTTGCTGTCTTACCCCTTTTTACTCTCTTATGCTGTTGGTCTCTTTCCGCTCTCACCCTCTCATCCTCTCTCCCCCTCTCTTCTCTCAGCCTGCTCTGAGCTGTGGCTGGCAGCTCCCAGCAGGGCCCTGCACTTGGCCCTTAGCAATGAACCCCAAGTTCCAGACCTGGCTGCAGAGATCTCTCATCTCCATCCATCCCAACCGTCCTACCCCCCGACATCCCTACAAGGTACCTGTCTGACCCCAATCCCACACCCCAGCAGCCTCCCTCACTGCCAGGAGCAGGGGACACAGCCCCTGTCACAGTCAGGAGTGTCACCACGCAATTTCAGAGAGCTTTGTCCTGTGTGGAGAGCAGGAGAGCAGAGCAAGCATTCCCAAACCCTCGCCCCTGCACAGGCTGGGGAGTGTCAGAGGCTCTGGCTCTCCTGTCACTGGGAAGAGCTCAGTGCTTCCCCATGGCACTGCGCTGAACCCTTGCTTGCATCAAGGAGACATGGCATGTTCTTGGGAATCCTCTCTGCTAAGAATATCCTCTATTTACACATTCACCCCTGAGGGGGTGGATGGGAAGCAGGGCAGTGAACTGAATGTCCTTGGAAGATGTGTGTGTTGGTTTCCATGGAGCTGCCTGCCTGGCCAGGGCTCTGTTTGCACTGAGCACGTGTGGCTGCAGCGCTGGGGACAGCCCAGGGACAGCGCTGCCCTGGCACCTGCCAGCCCAGGGGACTCATCCAGAGGGCCTGGAGCAGGAGTCAGGGCTGCAGGTGCTCCTGAGTGCTTCTGAGCATTCCTGTGTGTTCTTGTGTGCTCCTCTGTGCTCTTCTGTGCTCCTGTGTGTTCCTGCATGTTCCTGAGTTTACCAGGCCACAGCTGTAAGCAATGAGAAGAAGAGTGCTATAAAAGAGTGGGGTTGGGGTTGGGAAAGGAACTGGAGTCACTTGGGTGCTTTGTGAAGGAGAAAGAGTCAGTGCTCTGAGAGCTGCCCACCAGAAACACCAAGAAGGTTTGGGACTCTTGTGATAGGAGATAACAGCATGGAACCCCTGCAATAAGGTGACAACATCCTGAGCAGTGCCATGGCAGGGAGGTGCTGGCTGTGCTCCTGCAGACACACTCATCTCCCCTGAAGGCCATGGCAGGTAAAACAGATCCTTCTGGGGGTTAATACCTGTCCCTGCACCAACCTCAGAGGGCAGATCCCAAAACAAGCTCCCGATGTCTGCTAAGAGCTCCCAGCCCGTGTCTGGATGTGTGTTTTGGCCTCACAGATGCGTTGCTAAGGAGAGAGGATGACTCCTGCACACCTCACGGACATTCAGGACCCGAGGAGATCCTGTTTGTGCAGAACAAAAGGTCAGGCAAAACCTTGGCAAGAGGAGCTTTTCCAGCTCTGGGGCATGGCCGTGTGTGCACCCAGCCAGAGGAATCCTGCCCTGGAGAGGCTCTCCCTGCTGGGCATGGCTGTCTTTTGGGTGTTTAAGGAGCAAAACAAAGAGGAGATAGAAATGAATTCTCCTCAGGATGAAAGTTAGGCAGGAAAGGAGTTGTCAGTCTGTCCTCTCCAGTTCTGGTCACCTATGGATGTTGGGTCTCTGCTCTGATTGGCTTGGATCCCCCTTGGATCTGGGGAGCTTGAAGCCATCACCAAGCCCTTGTGTTCCATAGTCTCAATGATTAAATCAATATAATTCATGTTTTTCTCCCTGAATGCAATTGCTTTTTGAGACCAGTTACAATTTTGGCCTTACACTGCCTCGTGGAAATGAGTTTCATGATGAATTACAAGTGGTGTGCAAAACTGCTTCCTCTTGTTTGCTTTAAATCTGCTGCATGACAATTCCATGGGCTGCATCCTTGTTTCTGGACAGACAGAGGCAGGAACTGTCCCCAGGCACTCACAGAGGGCTCCAGGCTGTGCCACCCTGCCCCATCAGCCCACTCTGACGTCTCCTGCAGAAGCCTGTGATATATGTTATACAATCATTTGTGCTGAAAAAAATTAAAATTAAAAATTACACAGCATCTTGTGTACCAAGCCAATGTTGGGAACAAGCAGTAATAGACTGGGTGATAAAGAATGGAGATTCACACACTGGGAGGCCACTGTCCCCAGAAATGGATATTTCAATGGATTTCTTTCCAAGAGTCCAGCAGGAGGCGTTTGATAGGCATCATCAGAAGGCTGTCCCCAGAAATGGATATTTCAAGGGATTTTTCATCTGATAAGACCCCAGCAGGAGGCATTTGATAAGCATCATCAGAAGTTTATCCCAGGAAGTTTTCACCTGACAGGATTCCAGGAATTATCCACCAGGATATCCAGGAGTTATCGATTCTGGGAAACGTGGCAGCAAGAAAGAAAAACTACAATAATATGCTAAAATATGCTACAGAAGAGCCCTTCCAGAGCTCAAAAGACTGTATAAAATGGGTCCATTAGAAATGACATTTTGGAGACCCACAGGGACTTTGGTCCTGAGTCTCCCTAACCCTGATTGCCTGGCTCAGAGTCAATTTGTTTGTGGCTTTTTCCAAATTTATTCTTTGATAATTTAATAAATGTCCTTAATTGTTAAATTGGCCTATTCATTTATAACAAGCCCAAAAGCCCTTGTCTATTTTATGGCTCCTGTGGGCACCACTAAACACTTGTGCTCAGTCCTTTTCTGGATTTCTGAGCTCCCCTGAGGATGAGGACGAGGAGTGGATGCACCAGCCAGCTCGGGCTGTGGGGATGCTGCAGACTCACCACAGCAGAGCTGCATTTTGTGGTTTGCTCCCAGTTCCTCTCCTCATCATCCCCAAGACCTGATTCCACTTCGTGCCCCCCACAGAGCTGATGTTTTCCATGATCTCTCCCAAGAACCCGGATTTCTTTCCCCAGCGGTAATGGCTAATTCAGAGCCCAGTGCTCAGCCAGCAGGGAGTCCAACCACTGCATGTTTTTCATTCTGTTCCACTTTGAGCTTGGCTGGGACAGGAGCTATTGCAGCCCCAGGCCAGGCCAGCAGCAGCTCGTTACCTGTTTATGTGCAAAGCCAGCCTGGGGTCACACGAGGTGCCCACAGCACGAGCCCTGGGCTTGTCCTCCTCTCCTGGCACCTGTCTGAGCCCAGCCCAGCTCTCCCTGTGTCCCTGCCAGGGAGCTGCAGGCAGTGACACAAACCAGAGGGGCACGGCAGGGTTTGCTGGGAACAGCATTCCAGTCCTGCACCGTGGACAAAAGGGGAATCACAGCGTGCCTGGCTGGCCAAAGACAGAGCAGAGGTCAGCAAGGAGGGGCAGGAAGCTCCCACACCAGGTGGTGGGACACCATGGAGGTGTCACAGCAGGGGTTGGTGGCATTAAGGGTGGGAGCTGATGGTCCCTGGGGCTGTGAGTGCCCGTGAACACTGTGGGGTGCAGGCTTTCAGGCCAACCATCCCCCAAATGTTCATTCATTATCCACCTCCAGCTGATGCTCTGAGCATCTCCAGGTCTGTCAGAACTGTCACTGGTGCTCCTGATTCCCTGGCTGTGGGATTTGGGTGCACCATGGACACAGTGTGGGACTTTTCCTTCCCACCAAGCAGCACTTTGGCTCTTGCACTCAACTTTCACCTTCTTCTGTCTTCCCCTACATAGATCTGAGCCAGGGACAGTTTCTGATGAGCTTCCTACTATTTATCCTTGGAGAAATGTTTTAATATTGGCTTTTATGCTTTTAGCAAGTTTTTCCTAAAAATATTTTTGGCCTGTCCTTATGGGTATTACATCTCACAGACATACTTTGTACTCCATTCTATCTTCCTTCTTTGGAAATTATTTCAATTTTGATGAATCTCTCATTCTTCTTGTAACTTCTTTCACTACTAAAGTATGGCAGATTTTTTTTTTCTGGGTATTTTAGCACATTCTTGATTAGTTGTATATATTTATTCCCAGCCTCTAATACTTTGTCTTTAAACAGTTTTTATGCCTTCTGTAAATATTTTACCCTTTTAGCTTTTCTTTTGAATTCCTTTTCAACTACTTTTGTGTTTCTGTCTTGTTCCCATTCTTAAAATTAGACTTTGGGTTAGATTTTGTTTCTTTTTCTTCTCTTTTCTCTTTCAGTCCTAAAAGGACTTGGCTCTTTGGGTGAAGTTCTCTTTGGTCACGGGCCCAGCAGGGTCCAACACAGGGTGACTGCAGAGATTCTGTGGTCCAGCAGATCCACCATGGGAGATGGAACCAGAAAATCCCTGCAGAGCTTCTCTGACAAGAGCTCAAAGAGCACACACGAGAGGGAAAGAAACTTGTGTGTCTTAGAAACTTATATGTCTTAAAAACTCTCAGCCTGAATTAAGGAGTAAATGGGACAATGAGTGACCCCAGCCCCAGAAATGCTGCCCAGGCTGCCAGGGGAGCCCTCCTGGCACACAGGGACCCCAGACACAGCCCCCAGAGCTGAGAGGGGACACCCAGCCAGGCAGGAGGACAGCCCTGGGCAGCCCCTCTAATGCCTGACCATCTTTGCAAGAAGAAATTCTTCCTGAACTGGAAGACACTGTGAGAAGCACAGCACCACCAGATACCATTTTTTGGATTTCACCTAGATGCCAAAAGCAGGAAGGTGCATTTGGTGAAAATCCCTCTGCACCTTGTCCCTGCTGACCCCTCTGCTCCAAACCTAAAGCACTAAACACCTGCACCTGGAACGGAGGTGGAGCAGCTGGAACAGCTGGAACAGAGGCCAGGAATGCACGGGGGGGTCAGCAGAGCTCACAGCCCCTGAGGGCACAGCAGAGCCCCAGCTGGCCCATTTCAGGTCCCATTTCAGGTTCTGGACATGTCCCAGCTCTGGGTGCTGCTGTCCCTGTGCCATTCCAGGCCATGTCCCAGCTCTGGGGCTGTGTCCCTGTGTCATTCCAGGCCATGTCCCAGCTCTGGGGCTGTGTCCCTGCTCTGCAGAGCTCAGCAAAGCTGAGGGGTCCAGCCAGCAGCATCTCCCCCAGCACAGAGCTCAGCCACCCAACCTGGGACGAGCAGGTCCCCAGGGGCTGGAGCAGCACGAGAGGCAGCCTGGCAGCCCATTCCCAGAGCCTGGGACAGCAAACCTTAGAATAGACACCCTGGAGGATCCCAAACAGGCTTATCCACCCCCTCAGGCTGTTCTGCTCTGCTCTGAGAAACACCAGGCTGCCGAGTCCCAGAGCTGCCCGTGGGAATGAGGAGCAGCAGCCTGGCAAGGCTGGGCTGGACATCTCACCCTGGGTATTTATCCCTGCCAGGACTGAGAAAAGCCCAGCCACTGCCAGGCTTTGCTCCAGCTGTGTCTGTCTGTCTGTCCACATGTCTGTCTGTCCACATGTGCGCTGAGGATGGGGCTGGTGAGATGCCTGGACAGGTGGTTGCATTAGTAATTTTCATTAGTAAATAAAAGTTACTGGGCTGGACTTTGACCACTGCAGTGAAATTGTTTGTGTCTACACATGAAACCTTCAACACTCTCTTTCTTTCAAAACTCTTAGTCCCACACATTGGGACAGAAGAGAAAATGACAAAATAACATATTCTGTTTTTTTGTTGGATGGCATGGTTTGTGTCTACACATGAAAGCTTCAACATTCTCTCAAAACTCTTAGTCCCACACATTGGGACAGAAGAGAAAATAACAAAATAACATTTTCTGTTTTTTTGTTGGATGGCCAACCAGCTGAAGAAATCAAATATCAGCTCAACTACTCCCAAGCCCATTATAATTCTAATTTAAGGTCCCTGTATGACAATTGCTTGGTGCTGACTTGTGCTGGGTTTTGCAATAGCACAACCTGTATCTTCTGCATACTTGCCAATGTTTCAAAAACTATAAATGGAAATCATCAGAGAGGAAAGTAAGGACAAACCTAAGGAAATACACTGGTCTTTTTAGGATTTATTTAAAAAGTCAAAGAGGACTGCAAGTCAAAACTTCTAAAGAATCATAACCTGTGCCTACCAATTATAAGGGTTGGTAATTACTTGCTTGGAGGCAGAACCTTACCCTGATTTTTATGCACATCTATTGCACAGTTCTGAGTCCATTTGAGAGAAGGGTCAAAAACCTGTGCCTTCAATTTTAGCCCATGCAAAAAACTATCAGCTTTGTGTGAGGATTTACAAGCCACAAAGGTTTGAACAGAATGAGAGTTAATTTGTCACAGGGTGAAAAAAGTAGAATTTTGGAGTTTTTAGAATGGGGGTTCAAGAGGCAAGATGGAGGAATCTGGGTGTGTTCTGTTCTCCTTCTTCTTGTCCTCCATCTTCTGCTGGGATGGTGGCACTTCTGGATTGGTTTAGAGTAGAGACAGACTGTCTAACATAGGTGATAGGGATTGGAAAATTATTGTAAATGAAGCACACGTAGGTCTTAGTATGAAAAGCCAACACCACCCCAAGGGCAGGGACCGTGCCACAACCCGACCTGCTGGACAGATCTCAGCAGATCAGAGAAAGAATGGAACAGATAAGAGAAAATAAACAACGTTGAAAAGCAGAACTGATGAATCTTGACTTCTTCAGAGTGGGGCTGGGAAAAAAGAGACTTTCTAACACCTCAGGAGCCATTTCAAGCACAGAAAACACAAGAACTCATTGATGGTTTGGGAAGGTTGCAGCTCCAAGGGCACAGATCTCTGCATTGGAACAGGCAACCCCGAATCAACAGTGGCAGTCAAGGAAGGAGATCTGAGGAAGGAGCACAACTCGGCTGGGTTTTCTCTGCTCCTCCAGCTCTTGGGGACATTGGGAGCTGGTTTGGGGATGATGCTGGGGAAGGTGGCTGATTTCCATTTCCATCAGTTGGAAACTTCTCATTACAACCACAAATCTGTCAGAGATCTGGCACAGATCTCCTGTTCTCTGTGTTCACACTTTAATGTTCCTGGAGGGCAAATCACTCATCTGCAGTAGCATCTGCACTACTATGCAACACCTTGCAAGCTCCCATTCTTTAATTACTTTTCTGCATGTTACAATTTTCAAAAGACTTCATAGCAAAGGAGCAGCTCAGCAGCCAACCAGAGCTTGGGAGCCCTGTTCCTCCAGCCCAGCCAGACCCTGCAGGATCCCCCATCCCACTCCGGGACAGGAGTGAGGAGGGGAATCTCCTCCCAGCCCACCAAGCACAGGCTGCTGAAAGCCAGGATGTCCTGCTCCTATGTTTGCTGAAAACACTGTCACCAAGCTGGCAGCTCCCAGGAGCTTTAACCAGAACAAAGAGAAAGAACTGAAGGGCTTTGCAGCTCTGAATTATGGACACAAGCTTTTGGAAGAGGGCCTAGATCTTGTCCCCTTGGCTTAAAGGCTGGAAAGTCTCAGCTGTAAGAGCCTAATCTCCCTGACACATCCCATCTGCATTTCCTGCTCAGGTACCACAGGCTGGGAGAGCTGGGGGTGGAGAAGGCTCCAGGGAGAGCTCAGAGCCCCTGCCAGTGCCCAAAGGGGCTCCAGGAGAGCTGGAGAGGGACTGGGGATGAGGGATGGAGGGACAGGACCCAGGGAATGGCTCCCACTGACGCAGGGCAGGGCTGGATGGGAGATTGGGAATTAGGAATTGTTCCATGTGAGGGTGGGCAGGGGCTGGGATGGAATTCCCAGAGCAGCTGTGGCTGCCCCTGGATCCCCAAAACCAGGCTGGACATTGGGGCTGGGAGCAGCCTGGGACAGTGGGAGGTGTCCCTGGGACAGTGGGAGGTGTCCCTGCCAGGGAATGGGAAAGGTCCTTTCCAACCCAACCTGGTCCCTCATGGCAGGGGAGAGCTCAGCTCCCTCCTGTCCCTGCTGCCACCACCCCAGCACTGTGACAGCCACTGCCAGGACAGCAAAGTGGACATGCCAGCAGGCCTGTAAACAGCCACCCTGAAAATGTTTCCATTTTTTTTTTGAAATTTTATGGTTTTGGAGAAGGTCCACCCTCTTTTTTTTTTGGATTTTTTTGCAGCTTTTTCTCACAGCTCTTAGGGGAACAAGGTTGATGTTTGGTGTTGGTGAACAGGGGGATGGAGAGTTTCAAAACACACACAGTCAAAAATCCGTTTCACTAATAATAACAATAATAATAATAAAAATAAAAGAAAACCAACAACAACTAGCAATATAAAGGACTGGCAGTGCTGTCTCTATAAAATACAAGCAAGCACCTCTCTGCACGTTTGCTATTTGCTGCATATTTGCAATTAGTTCTTGCCTGCAGAAGGCAAAGTGCACTGTTTATGGTTTTACTGCAGCATCCAAGTACTTTATATGCTTATTTTTCATAACAAAATTACTTTGCCCATAAATCAGGCTAAACTCACAGGCAGCTTTGACCCCTTGCCTCAACCTTTTGCTGTAGATCAGCTGTTCATAAACTGAGCGCCCAGACTCGGTGTCCAGGGCTGTGTGAAGAATAAAATATTTGGGAAGCACAATTTGCATCACAGCTCTCTAAGTAAGTATTTGGCTTCCTGGAAATGATGACTCACGCTTGGGATGTGCAGCAATGTACCAATAACATAACCTTTGGATCCTCTAATGCCAGACAGCTCTGTGCAGAGCCAGGCTCTGCGCTGCCCAGATGGCTGGCACAGCAGCCTGTATATATAGCATCACTTCAGACTCTGCCTTTTTTTGCAATGTGTGGGAAAGATAAAAAAGGGCAGAACGTGCCACCGAGGTCAGGCAGCTCCCAGAGCCACGTTTTATTGGCCCATTTCTGACCAGCCTCTTCCTCTGCCACCCTGGTGGTTTAATAAGCAGCAGACTCTGGAATGAGCCCCATGTCCTGGCATATTTTATAGGAGCTTTCCAGCCTAGCTGTATTGTGTATGAAGAGCTTTACCAAGAAACCTTTGCAGTGTGGCTCTAGTCCCCGGCAAGGTGAAGCAGCTGCGCTGTTATTGCTCAGAAATGTATATAAAATTGTCACTGGAGGAGCCTCATTTATTCCCTGACACAGGCAGAGGGGGAGATTTCCAAACATGCCCCTGGCAAGTGGCAGCAGCCAGGAGGGGCCCGTGCCAAGCTCTGCCAGCCCCAGCCGTGTGTGAGGCCACCCTGCTCAGAGCCACCTCCGGGTATAGCAAGGTGCCCCCTGTTGATGGAGTGACCAAACTCTCCTTTGGCCCCTTAAAAAAGAAATAAACCCAGAAGTTTCTTTCCTGAATTTGGTAAAAAGACATCTCATAGGACCTGGGAGACTTCACCTCAAACTTAAGGATGGCCAATTGGGCAGGAGCCAAAAGTTCCCACCTGAGCAATTTGCTAGAAAAAGAAGAGAACAAAGAAACTGATTGCTTTGGTGAGGTGTTTCACCAGGGGGAGGAGGACCTCTTGCACCTGGATTGGTTTTTCTCTGTAAAGAGTTTGTTATTTCCCCTTTTATTGAAACCTTTTTGTTTCCAACACTACCACAGAAGCCATCCTGCTGATTTTCTGCCTTCTAAGGTAGCTGAGCTATCTCAGGTGTGAAATCTCCAAAAGCTTGTGAGACCTTGCTCAAGGAGACCCTTATAGCAGTGGAGTTGTGTTTTTTTGCTCTTGCACATGGCTCAGTTTTTCTCTATTAAGAGTTTTGTTATTTTGCCTCTTATTAAAACCTTTTTTTTTTGTTTCCAACACTGCCACAGAAGCCATCCTGCTGATTTTCTGCCTTCTAAGGTATCTGAGCTATCTTGGGTGTGAAATAGACTTCTGAGAGCTGATGAGACCTGGCTCGAGGAGACCCCTATTTCACTCGGAGCCTGCAGATGTGACCCTGGGCACAAAACAAACCAGAACCACCTCTGCTCCCCTGCAGGACATGAGCTCAGCTCCCCTGGGCTCCTCGAGGGAGTTTGGGGCAATCCTGGCTCATGCACACTTTCTGCTTGGCTCTCTCTGGATATCTGCAAGCCTCAAGTGATGCCCAGTGCAAGCATCTGCCCCAAGCTGTGTTACCTGAAACAACCCCAGGCCAAGAGATAACACAGGGAGCAGAGAGCAATGCAATGGAAATCCCAGAATCGCCGAGGCTGGAACGGCCCTCCAAGATCACCAGGTCCAACCTTTGCCCCATCCCCACGTTGTCCCCAGCCCAGAGCACTGAGTGCCACATCCAGTGCCACATCCAGTGCCACATTCCTTGGACACCTGCAGGGATGGGCACTCCAACACTCCCTGGGCAGCCCCTGCCAATGCCTGACCATCTTTGCAGGAAGAAATTCTTCCTGAACTGGAAGACACTGTGAGAAGCACAGCACCACTAGATACCACATAGATCTTTTGGATTTCACCTAGATGCCAAGAGCAGGAAGGTGCATTTGGTGAAAATCCCTCTGCACCTTGTCCCTGCTGACCCCTCTGCTCCAAACCTCAAGCACTAAACACCTGCACCTGGAACAGAGGTGGAGCAGCTGGAACAGCTGGAACAGAGGCCAGGAATGCAAGGGGGGGCTGCAGAGCTCACAGCCCCAGGGCATACCCTGAGGGCACAGCAGAGCCCCAGCTGGCCCTGGCCCCGTCCCATTTCAGGTGCTGAACTTGTCCCAGCTCTGGGGCTACTGTCCCTGTCCCTGTCCCATGTCTGGGGGCTACAGATGCCTTCGGGAGCTGGAACAGAGGCTAGACAAAGTTAAAGGAAATAAAGAGGATATTTATTGAAGAGCCTTAATAAGCTAAAACTCAAGGCATCACTACTGTCCCTGTCCCATTTCAGATGCTGGGCTTGTCCCAGCTCTGGGGCTGCTGTCCTGTCCCATTTCAGGCCATGTCCCATTTCAGGCCATGTCCCAGCTCTGGGGGCACAGGGATGCTGCCCTGCAGGCCCTGCAGCTCCCTGGGCTGTGCTGCATGCAGGGTGTGCTGCAGATGGATTGCACAGCTGTGGGGATCTGGGAAGCAGCTGCTGCCTCCCCCTTGTCAGCCCCAGGAGAGCTGAGCAGGGATCTCCTCTCAGCTGCCTGTCCCAGCACCCTGCAGGGTCCTTGGGAGGGAGGCTCCCTCTGCTCCATCAGGGCACTCAGGGCAGTGGGGATCTGCCCCAGTTCCTGTGCAGGCAGTGCCACACAGGGATGTCACCCAGCTCTGCCCTCACAGGGATGTCACCCAGCTCTGCCCTGGCTGGGAGAGTGAGGGGAGATGAACACGGATATCTGGGATTTGGGGGATTCCTGCAGGGTGTTTACTGGGAAGACTGGGCCCATTCCACATCCTGGATAATCCCATGTGCTGGCAGCCACGAACACCAGCCCCATGTCCTGGCAGTGCCAGCCTGCCATGGCACAGCGTTTCTAAGCAGTGGCAGGAGCTTCTCCTGGCTCCCTCCTGTGCTGCCTGCTGAGGAGGGTGAGGGTGCCTTTGCCAGCCTTCCTCCTGCTTGGCCCAGCCTGTCCCTCCCAGGCAGGGAGCCAGAGCACCATCACCTCCAGCAGGCAGCTTTACAGGCTGACACTATAAATGTTCTGTGCTCTCATGGATTTGATGCTGTTTTTATGAACTTGGAGCTCAGTGTGGCTGTTTAGTTTGAGATGAGCGAGGAATGTATTAATAGCTGGGTAAAGCGCGCTCCGAGCTTCTAATCTGACCGGGCTGTTTGCTTTAGGGAAAAAACACTTCACTTTTTCCATTCATTACTATTCCTCCTCCTCAGTGGCTGCAGCCCCCGCCCCCAGCACACCGGGGCTGCTTTAACCCCTGGGCCACCCCACCCCAGCCACCCACGCTGTCCCACGGACAAGAGAGCGCTTGGCACGGTGGCACAAAGGCTTCAATCCCCTCAGGTGGGCACAAATCCTAGTGCCAGGCTCAGCCAGACCCAACCCCTGTCCCACTGTCCCACCCACACTGTCCCATGGACAGGAGAGCACTTGGCACAGCAATATAAAGTGTTTCATCCCCTCAGACCTGCTGAAACACAAATCCTAGTGCCAGGCACAGCAACACAAAGGCTTTCACCCCTCAGATGGGCACAAATCCTAGTGCCAGGTTCAGCCAGACCCAACCCCTGTCCCACTGCACCCACGGTGTCCCACAGAGAGCAGAGCTGATGAAACCCATGGGCACAAATCCTAGTGGCAGGCTCAGCCAGACCCATGGAGTGGCCATTGTTGCTTTGGTTTTTTTTTTTAAGTTTTTCTAAGCTTTTTGATGTTGACATTCTTGTAATGAACTTTTTAAATACGTACTTTATGTAAATAACTTATTGGTTTGCATTCTTTTATGGAAGAAGAGAAATTTGATAAACTGTTGGTTTGTCCAGTGTCATTGGGGAGGTGGCACTGTCACCCTCCAATCCACTGTCACTTTTAGAAATCTATAAATGTTAAAGTCAGAAATTAAGAGATTAAGAGTTCTCTTTTTTGCCTTAGAGAGCTGCGTGTCCACATCATTTTATTTGGTGTCCTATAGGAACAACCCATGGCACCTCCCAAAGGTGGGCATTGGCCATGGCACCTCCCAAAGGTGGGCACAGCCCCCCCAGCACTCTGGCACATGGGGACAGCACTGCCCTAGCAGCTGTGCCCACTGCTGGTGGCCAGTCCTGGCAGCTGCCCCATCACCTGTTGGGAAGGATGAAAGTTTGACAAGAAAGTCTCACAGATATGTGTGCTTAGCAGAAAGATTTTTAAATGTAGAGTCTGAAGAAGGAATAGAGATAGAAACAAGTTTTGATATAGAAGAAAAGAATTGCTGAGCCAGTCTTACTGGGTAACCAAGGAGGCAAAGGGTGTGTTAGTTAGAAGGGGTTTTTATGGCTTAGAGCAAAGGATAAACCCACCTCAAACAAGAAGATGTTTTTACCAAGCAGGAAGATAGCACAGGCAAACAAGGCAGCAAATGTGGCAAGTAGAAAAAAGGGCTCAGAATTTTCCACTGCAAGAAAACTGAAAAACAATTTCTAGCTTAAACTGTAATGTACTGACTTTTAGTGATCGGAGAACAGTAACATGAATCTGGTAATTACAGTAGTTATGATAGGCTATAGGTAAAAGTTAAGGGATAGACTGGTTCTACTGTGTTAAGATGCTCAGCAAAGAAAAGTATCTAATGCAGTGTAACCAAAACCAAAGGGTCTCCAGGCCTGCCTGCAGCTGGAGCTGACAGCTGTGGGCACAGCTCTGTCACCCATGCCCCTGGACTGCTGTGACATCCTGGATACAATAAACTGCATTTTGAAGAGCTGCCTGGAGTCCCACATCCCTGAATTTGAGGGGATATCTCATGTGCCAAGGGTTGTCCTGCTGCTGGCCCCGCCAGCCCCACCATTGATTTCCATCCAGATGAGGATCCCAGCGTCCTGCAAAGCCTCTTCTCCAACAGGAACTTCCCATAAGCAAGGCTCTATTTTTAACTGTGCCAGGCCTAGCAGAGGGGAGGTGGCAAGGAAGTCATGGCACAGCCTGCAGCTGGGCAGGGTGAGCCCAGGGAACTTTGGGTTTGCCAGGGGGCAGCAGGTTCCCCAAAAACCCTGAAGCTCCGGTGTCCTGGTAGACCCCAGAAGACCTTTTGGGTTGGGATGGTGGGGTAGATGTGGGCACAGGCAGCATGGTGCTCTCCTGCTGGCCACCACAGAGGGGAGATCTCATGGCAGAGCTTTGTGTCCAGCCCAGGGCAAGCAGGGCAGGGCCATGATGGGTCTCACCTCCATGGCCCATCCCCACCTGGGTGAGGGACACCATGGTTTGAACCCACCACTGATGACCCAGTGGGTGCCAATGTGGGGTACAGAGGGGCCTCCCCCACCCCAGAGCCCACACTAAGCCTGGGTTCAGCTGAAGAACACAGCCCTGGCACCAACAGAGGGCATGGGAAGGTGTCTGCATCTTCCCCTCACAGGGCTCAGGCACCACCAGGCACTGCAGCTCCCCAGCCCTGCTGTTTGTTGTGGGGCTTGAAAGAGGAGTGCAGAGCCTGTAAACCAGGACAGAGCTTGCCATGGAGCCTCCTGCAGAGGAGAGCAGCCCAGACCAGTCAGGAAAGTGGAGTGACCATCCCTCTGCCTGTCAGCTGCCAGGGCGGGGTGGACAGAGCTCTAGACAGAGATCACACCTTCTCCCCAGGTAATGAAACCCCTCCAAACTCCTCCCTGGCACAGAAACACCAAATCCCCCTGGGAGGGGGATGGAGGGACTGCAGAGACCCTCCAAACTCCTCCCTGGCATAGAAACACCAAAACCCCCCAGGAGGGAGATGGAGGGACAGCAAAAACCCTCTCTGCAGGGTGGCAGGAGGAGGAGTGGAGCCCCTCAGGGCACTGCCAGGCTCTCAGCAGGACCAGCACCCCGTGAGCTCATCTCCCCCAGACCCAAATCCTCACCCTGTGAGCTCATCTCCCCCACACCCAAACCCCCTCCCCTGCTCTGTGTACTCTGTACCACGGACTGATCACCAGACCGATCCCTCTGCAGCAGACTTTTCTTTTCCACGCATGCCAGACTTTCACACAGTCCAAGCCCACAATTAGCCTCTGCAGCCTGTTCCCAAGCACTCTGTCCCATCCAATTTTAAATTACTCCAGCAATAGAGTGCTTGCTCTCTCCCCTGGGAAACCACTCTGCTCCCATAGATCTCACTGCCTGCAAGAGAGGGTTGTGCTGCTATCCAGCCCACGTTTTCCTGCAGTTCAATTCACTGGGGGGCTCTCAGCTGTGCTGCCCCAGGCAGTTACATCTCCTCCACTTCCCTGCTTCTCCTCTTTGCCTATTTGCAGTGACCTTTCTGGTCAGCTGGTTTTCCCACTTTTAGCTCTTGTGCCCTTTAGGCTTGTCAGCCCCTTATCATTTTGTTTGGCTTTCAGAAGGGATGGGATCTCAGCAGGGTTTGGCAGAGGATTCCTAGGATTGCTTTCCAAATCCCTGTCAGGGCCTTTCTGCTCCAGCTTTGGATTAAGGAGGGCTGGTCCCTCCTCCTGAGGGGACCTGCTGGTGGTGCTGTCACATCTGGAAGGATGTGTTTGCACCTTCTGTTTGCACCTTCTCTGCTCCAGGCTGAGTGTTCAGGTTTCTCCTTCCAAAACAAGCCTTGCTTTATTGTGGAGAAATGAACAGTTAAAACTGGGTTTAGCACAACAGGCATTTGGAACAGACCCTGGTTTACACACGTGCACAGGTCACTTCAAACTCTCCCTATCCTAATTTACAGTGGGGATTAATGGCTTAATTAATGATTAATATGTGCTGGCAGATCAGAGCACCAGTAAATCAGACTGAGAAGGCAAGCACAAGAACGCCATCAGAAATGTCAACACTGAGAAGTTTCTTCTGATTCTCATTAAACTGATGTCTAAAAGTCTCAACATGGGTAAAAAGGCAAAAAAGTAACTTCCATATTGTCTAATTATAAAAGGTAACAATGTGATGCCTTGCAGGCAGTAATACCTAATGTCATACTATAAGGTTAAAAAAGAACCCAAAACATAACATTACAGCGAATTAATGAAACAGCACTTTTGCATTGAAGTGCCTCTAACACTTCATTTGTGCACATAAAGCATGCAAACTTCAATTATTCATTTAGACATTTTTGCAACAATAATGAGCATGGAAACCCAGCCAGTTCTGTGTGCTCTCCACAGAGCATCCAAGGGAAATGTTCAACCCAAAACTCAACCCCATAATGAGCCTTGAGCCCAAGCACCCTCTGAGCACCCAAAGCATAAACCTTTCCTTGCCCTACACATTTCATGGGAGGAAAAAATACACCTTGAAGTGGGACAAATTATGGTTGCTGAGAATCTCAGCCTCATTTCCCAGTATGTTTAACTGGAATTTATTTTTCACTTCTCTTGGTTGCTTCCCCCAGCTCCCCTCCTTTTCCTTGTGAACAAGCACCCAGGTTTTGGGAGAGGTGAGGAAGGTGAGCAGCCTTCCTCAGCAGAACCCTGATGTGCTGAGGATGTTTGGGATGCTGAGGGGAGCACAGGTGTGCAGGCAGGGGCCAGAGCAGGTGCAGGGCCAGGAGCACTCAGAGGTGCTGGCTGAGGTGTCAGCAGCTCCTGCTCCCCTGGAGGGATGGATATTGCCCTGATAAGCATTTTGCCAGCACCCTGCCTGTCAGGAGGCTCAGAGCCTGGCTCTCACTGCGTTTCTACTGGCACATTGCACCTCTAATTTGGGAGAAAATCTGGCATCCCAGCCCTGCGGGGCTGCCAAGGGCTGCTCCAGATAATCTCTGCAAATAGAACGATGAGAAGGCTCCACTGGGCTGATGTCATGGGCAGAATTGCTGCCAGAGCCAGTGAGACCCCAGCCTGCTGCGGCCAGCCCAGCACCGAGGGGACAGTCCTGGCCTCTGGGTGGGGACAGGGCTGGCAGCTCTGTTCCCATGGTGCCAGGGCTGTGCCCGTGTGTGTGTGCGGCAGTGGCTGCTGGTGCTGGGTGGAATTTCACCTCAGCTGAACCTTCCAGCCCTCTGGGATCGTGGCCCTGCTGATAAACAGCCTGTGGTGAATGACACTGATGCCACCGCCCTGCTCTCCATCCTCCTCATGTCTGGAACAACACCAGAGACAACAAACTGTTCCAGCAGTGCTCATGGTGAGATGTCGCCATGCCCCAGGCCCAGGGAGCTGGTGGGGGACCCCAGGAGCAGCTCCCTGAGCAGCTGGGCCCACCCTCCAAGCACAAAGGGCTGTTCCTTGGGCACATGGTCACCCTGCAGCCAGCCCAGCAGTGCCTGCACAGCTCCTGGGTGTTGTATCTGCTGGGAATGTCCTGATGAAGGCAGGAGTGATGAACCTGACTCCATGCTCTCAGAAGGGTAATTTATTACTTTATGATACTATATTATATTAGTATTATATATATGATACCATATATATTAGTATATTATATTAGTATATATTATTATTTTATGATACTATATTATGATACTATATTATATTAAAGAATACTATACTATACTAAAGAATACAGAAAGGATACTGACAGAATGCTAAAAAGATAATAATGAAAACTCGTGACTCTCTCCAGAGTCCTGACACATTTTGGCCCTGATTGGCCAAAGAGTAAAAACAACTCACAGCAGAATCCAATGGAACAATCACCTGTGGGTAAACAATCTCCAAACACGTTCCACAGGAGCACAACACAGGAGAAGCAAATGAGATGAGAATTATTTTCCTTTTCTCTGAGGCTTCTCAGCTTCCCAGGAGAACAATCCTGGGAGAAGGGATTTTTTCAGAGGATGTGAATGCCACACTTGTGCCTTGGACAGTCAGCACAGAGAGGGACCAGGGCCACTCTCAGGCGTGGCACCAGTAGCCAGAGCTCCCTGCCAGGCTGGACCACTTGGGGAGGGAGGAATGATCTTCTTGTAGCCCTGCCCTAGGGTTTGGGGTGGCAGTCTGGAGGAGTTCAGTGCCCACATCCAACAACCTCTTTCTCAGCTTTGCCCTGCTCCACCTGAGCCTTGGCCCCAACCTCAACCTTCTCCCAAACCTCCTGACCCATCTCTCGTGGTGAAGCAGCTCCCAGCCCTGCCAGACCATCCTGAGGGATCTGGATGTTCCTGGCCCTCAGGAACACACCCTGAAATTGTTTGGAAGCCTTTCCTTCATTCTCCCAGCAAGTTCAGATTCCCAGGAAGGGATTGATGACCAAAACCTGAAGCTCCTGTGCTGCCCTTGGCCAGGGAGCCTGGTGGATGAGGCTGGCCAGGGGACAGCCCTTGGAGGAGGATGGGATGGGCACAGGGAAGTCCAAGCAGTGGATCTGCCAGGAGATGCACTGTGAGGGGCCAAACTTCAGCTCCAGCCCATTCACACTTTGATCAAAAATTGGCAAGATTTAATGGAAAAACAATTCTTTCTCTCAGAGCATGTTTTCTTTACATGCAGGGATTTTTTTCCTGATTTCCTTCAGCTCCCTCCTAAGCAATGAGGTAAGAGCCATGGTGCTGTCTGTCCAGCCTGTTTGTGTGGGACAGAATCCAGAGCAGGGCCTGTCTCTCCCTGGGGCTGGTTCACAGGGCTCAGCATGGCTCTGACTGCACTCACACAGCACCAACAGCAGCAGAATTCCCTCAGGCAGCTCCTGGATTAAAGACAGCCAATGCAGGAATAAACTCAACAGGTGCCTCCAAAACTGACAAATACATTTGCACAAAAAAGACACACACAGTGCACAAAGTGATAATAAACTAAATAATAAAAAGGAATCCTAAAAGGATAATAAAAGGAATAATAAAAGGATAATAACAAGGAATAATAAAAGGATAATAACAAGGAATCCCTGGCTGTGGCATAAAAGTCATGCTGCAAATGGGGTGGATGTGCTGCTGCAGATCCCATCTGAGCCATCCTAAAGAGAGGTGGCAGTGCAAGGAGACAGGGTCTGTGCTGGCAGAATGTCACAGAGTCACTCCAGGCATTTCCAGGCCTTTCTCTGAGCTGGGGTGGCAGCCAGCAGGACATGGGGCTCCTCCTGGTGCTAATGAGAAAATTACCCCCAGATCTGCTCTGCTGCTCCCAGCAAGGAGACAGCTCTGAGCAAAGGGGCTTTGGCAGGCACACAGTGCTGGAGGGTGGCTGCTGTGTGGTCTCTGCTTTTGGAACACCAGGGGCTCCCCACTGAACACTTCCCACATAAAACCAAGCTGGTCTCTGCGGGGTGGGTGGCTGCTGGGAGGTTCCTGTGCCCCAGGGCAGAGGAAATGTCCCTTTTGTGGGTGTGGGAAGGATGGATGAACCCCTCCTGCAGCAGTGCCACAAGCACCAAGTTCATCCTTTCCTCTCTGCACTCAGGCCCCTCCAGGCTCTGCCTTGGCCACTCTGAGCTGTATTGGTTTTTTGAGGTTGGGATTGAAGGTACTTGAGATGGTAGATCACATTTGGACTTAGGTGTTTATAATTTCTTATTAGTGAATATGTTTATATATATTTACAACTATGAGTTTGGTAGTTTTTTATTCGTAAGGTACAAAATGGTTAACTATTTTTTCTTACAAGGTCTTTTATGACTAAACTATCTAATTAAGAAATGTCACTTAGATTATTTTCCCTTTTAACTTGATAACTGATCCTTTGAAGTCTGTAATGTGGACCTTTTTGTCTAATTCTAAAACATCACTTAAACTTATGAAGAAGAAGGAAGAAGAAGGTGAAAAGGAAGGAAGAAGAAGGAAGAAGACGGAAGAAGAAGGTGAAGAAGGTAAAGAAGAACAATTTGCTTCTACCTTGAAACCTCCATCTTTCTTCATATTTATCACTATATTCTAAGACTCTAAGTTTTTTATTTTGTGATATTACACGCTTCTAACCAACTACACGTTCATAATCTTAGTGTTATTAATTAATTTTGGAAGCCTTCTCCACAGCCTCAGGTCAAATGCAGTGTTCTCTTGTGGGTCTGTGCCTGTCAGCACAGAAAGTTTAAAATTCTCAGGGTTCCAGCAGTGCTGAGGGGCTGAACACCATCTGCTGTGTCCTTTCCCTTTCCTGGACCTTGAAGTTTAGGAAACTTTCTCCATGGATGAGGGTCAAAGTCAGTGCTGCCCTGGGGCTCAGGGCACACCAGAGCAGACA
>NW_005054457.1:125907-130911 GCF_000277835.1 Geospiza fortis
ATATGCCCTCTGGTGCCCTGGGTTTGCACATCTCTCCGGCTGAAGCAGCAGCTCTGGGGGCAGAATAAATTCTCAGCTCCTCTGGTGGCCTCAGGCTGTGCCAGGGGAGGGTCAGGTTGGGAATCAGGCAGAATTTCTTCCCTGAAAGGGTGGCCAGGCCTTGGCAGGGGCTGCTCAGTGTCCATCCCTGGAGGTGCCCAAGGAATTCCTGGAGTCACTCTGCTTCCCAGGGAGAGCCAGGGCAGCCCCTTGGGCTGTTCTCAGTGTCTCAGCAATGTCTGAGCCTCAGCAAATCCCACCCAGCTGGGAGAGCTGGGCTGGGCCGGGCTGGGCCGTGCTGGGCCGGGCCGTGCGGTCCAGGCCAGACCAGGCCAGGACGCTCCATGCAGGTGAAGGACGGCTGGGCGCGGCTGGGCCAGGCCAGGCGGGCCGGGCTGGGCCAGGCCAGGCCAGGCCAGGATGCTCCGTGCAGGTGAAGAAGGGCTGGGATGCAGCCTGGGCATGGGGCTGGATGGACCCTGAGAGCTGCAGGAGCAGGGATGAATTTCCCAGGCTGACTGTAGGGGTCATCAGCCCTCAGCTTTTACAAGCAGGGCCTGTCAGCTCCATCCTGCAGCCCTGGGGATGCTGCTGTCCCCACGGGCCACCCAGCACCCAGACAGACAGACAGAGGATAAACAAACCCGGGTTTGGCTGAAGGACACAAGCTCCAACCCAGGGCTTCCAGGCAGGAAGGGTTTCCCCCACAGCTGCATGGGGCAGGCTGGGGCAGCAGGAAAGCACCCAGCGCTTCTGCTCAGGGGACAGAAAGCAGCTCTGAGAGAAGGCAGTGGGGCAGGAGTGGGAGCAGAGCCTGTCTCTGGGGATGGGGACACTGTCTTGGGAGCTGGGAGGGGTGGATGGCCATGTGCCAGCCTTCCTCAGATGGGTCAGAATCGCTGAATCCCAGAATCACAGAATGCCAGAATCACAGAATCACTGATTCACTGAATCCCAGAGCCACAGAGTCACAGAATCACTGAATCACTGAATCCCAGAATCACACAATCCCAGAATCACTGATTCAGTGAATCCCAGAGTCACAGAATCACTGAATCTTAGAATCCCTGAATCCCAGAATCCCAGAATCCCAGAATCACAGAATCACTGAATCACTGAATCCCAGAATCCCAGGATCCCAGATTCACTGAATCCCTGAATCACAAAATCCCAGAATCCCAGAGTCACAGAGTCCCAGAATCACTGAGGTTGGAAATGACCTCCAGGATCATCCAGTCCAACCTCTTCCCCATCCCCACCCTGTCCCCAGCCCAGAGCACTCAGTGCCACCCCCAGGAATTCCTTGGGCATCTCCAGGGATGGGCACTCCAAACCTCCCTGAGCAGCCCCTGCCAAGGCCTGGCCACCCTTTCAGGGAAGAAATTCTGCCTGATTCCCAACCTGGCCCTCCCCTGGCACAGCCTGAGGCCACCAGAGGAGCTGAGAATTTGTTCTGCCCCCAGAGCTGCTGCTTCAGCCGGAGAGATGTGCAAACCCAGGGCACCAGAGGGAAATCCATAATAGACTGGAACCCACAAAAGTGTGAAATAGAATATAGAGAGCAGTGTAGGTGTATCACTTGGTGAGACATTGAGGTTTTGGGATTTTTAGTGTGTTGTGGATGGAAGCAAGATGGAGGGCACAGGGTGTCATCCTGGGTTTCTTCTTCATGCTGCTTCTTCCTTCTTCTCCATGGGTTTGGGTGGCATTTTGTAATTGGGCAGAAAAGTCTGCATTGTGGGCTCTATGGGATCAGTTATTGGGTTAAAAGGGGAAATAATCCAGATGTCAGTTCTTAATTGGACAGTTTAGTCTTAAAAGACCTTGGAACAAGAAATTGTTGGCCATTCTGTGCCTTGCTGCAGAACTCATGGTTGTGAGGCTGTTTCACTGATAAGAAATAATAAACCCCTGAGTCCCAACATGAATCACCATCTCAAGTGCCTTCAATCCAGACCCAGAGAAACCCACAACTGGTACCCCCAGAGAGAGGGGGGATTGCTGAGAGCATCAGCACTGCCCTATGAGGGCCCTTCTGTCCCTGCAGCCCCCTCCCAGCTCAGCTCCATGCACAGCACATGAGGTGCACACACTTCTACGTTGAGCTGGCAGGGTCATAATCCCAACCCAAAGAAAATTTTGCCCTTTGGAGATTGGATTTTGTCTCTAATCAGGATGAAAACAAGTTTTCAACTGGCCAGTCTCGTGTAATGTGAAGAATGGCACTACAGCCAACTGAAGTAATTCAGTTTGAATTTTTGTTTTTGTTTTACTTCTTATTTTTATGAGGTATACTGGAATAACAAAGTCAGTAGGATACAGAAACAAAAAGTCAAAACAAAAAATCAGGGCATTTCACCAGCTAATGCAAAAGCCAAATATCTTGACATCAGCAGAATGTTTCATTTCAATGTTTTTTCTAAACAGATTTAGACTATGGAAAGTTTCCATTGAGTGGAATTGGCAGGAAGGTGTGACCAGCTCTCCTGGTAGGGC
The DNA here is from genome assembly GCF_000277835.1 of Geospiza fortis. Taxonomy (NCBI): domain Eukaryota; kingdom Metazoa; phylum Chordata; class Aves; order Passeriformes; family Thraupidae; genus Geospiza; species Geospiza fortis. The sequence continues at coordinate 128,443 of NW_005054457.1, forward strand.
TGTGCACAGAGGAATGGGGCACAACCAACCTCACACGGGCACCCTCCTGCCTCCTCCAGGGTGTTCCTCACATTCAAACCCTGGAAATCCCTGGGTGCCTGTGGTGGAGCTGAGCTTGAGCTCTCTGAGAGCTCTCTGTGGGATCTCGGTGATTTCTCTGTGAGCTCTCTCTGTGATCTCTCTGAGCTCTCTCTGAGATCTCTCTGTGATCTCTCTCTGAGCTCTCTCTGAGCTCTCTATGATCTCTCTGGGCTCTCTGTGATCTCTCTTTGATCTCTCTGTGATCTCTCTCTGAGCTCTCTGTGATCTCTCTGTGATCTCTCTTTGATCTCTCTCTGAGCTCTGTGAGCTCTCTGATCTCTCTGTGATCTCTCTGTGATCTCTCTCTGAGCTCTCTGTGATCTCTCTGAGCTCTCTCTGTGATCTCTCTGTGATCTCTCTCTCTGAGCTCTCTCTGTGATCTCTCTGTGATCTCTCTCTCTGAGCTCTCTGTGATCTCTCTTTGCTCTCTCTCTGAGCTCTCTCTGTGATCTCTCTGTGATCTCTCTCTCTGAGCTCTCTGTGATCTCTCTTTGATCTCTCTCTGAGCTCTCTCTGTGATCTCTCTGTGATCTCTGAGCTCTCTGATCTCTCTGTGTGAGCTCTCTCTGTGATCTCTCTGTGATCTCTCTCTCTGAGCTCTCTGTGATCTCTCTGTGAGCTCTCTCTGTGATCTCTCTGTGATCTCTCTGTGATCTCTGAGCTCTCTGTGATCTCTGTGTGAGCTCTCTCTGTGAGCTCTCTGTGATCTCTCTCTCTGAGCTCTCTGTGATCTCTCTTTGATCTCTCTCTGAGCTCTCTCTGTGATCTCTCTCTCTGAGCTCTCTTTGATCTCTCTGTGATCTCTCTGAGCTCCCTGCCTGGCTCTGGGCACACTGTGCTGGCTGTGGAGCCCCCAGACCATGAACCACCCGCAGCAGGGTCACTCAAAGCTGCAGCACCACCCCATGGAGTTGTTCCTCTGGTGTCTGCCAGGCCCTGCTGTCACTCTGGGCACAGGAATGGGCTCTGCAGCTTGCTCCTGCCAAACCAGTGCTCCCAGGAGAGGCTGTGGGGTCACCCAGCAGGGACACTGGTGGGTTTGGATGTCCCTGTTGGGTGGCAACCTCTGTTCTGCCCGAGTGACAACCAGCCAGTCCCCCTGGCAGGGGCAGAGGGTGCCCAGCCTGCACACACACCCTGGAGAAGGCCAGAGCTTCCATGTCCATCCTGCAGGGAGGAGGCAGCCTGAGGTGTCCCCTGAGCCACGTGTCCTTGTCCCTCTGCAGGCTGCTGCTGCCCCAGCAAGGGGACAGGGCTGCTGTGGCACCATGAGAGCATCCCTGACCTGCCCCACACTGAGCCCTGGGGCAGGGGAAGGGCAGGAAGTGTTCCTCAAACCCTGGAGATGCTGCTGTGGGCATGCAGCACCTCTCCTGTGAGGGAAGGCTGGCACAGCTGGCATGGTGCAGCCTGGAGAAGTTCCGAGGTGACCTAATTGTGGCCTTTCAGTGCTTGAAAGGGCTACAAGAAATATTGGCAGAGAATATTGATGAGGGATGGAGTGACAGGACACAGGGAGCAGCTTCCCCCTGCCAGAGGGCAGGGCTAGTTGGGATGTGAGGAAGAAATCCTTCCCTGGCAGGGTGGGCAGGCCCTGGCACAGGGTGCCCAGAGCAGCTGGGGCTGCACCTGGATCCTTGGCAGTGCCCAAGGCCAGGCTGGACATTGGGGCTTGGAGCACCCTGGGACCTTTGAGATCTCTAAGTTCCCTTCCAAGCCAACCCATTTTATGATCTACCTTGCAAAGGCCACCCAGGAGCTGAGGTCTCTGGGCCCCACCTTGGCTGCCCAGCCAGCTGCAGCCTGTCCTGGTCACAGTGCTGGGCAGGAAGATCGTCCCCATCCCAACAAAACCTCTGCAAGCAGCAGGAAATGTTCCCACCCCACACCAGCGTCAACCCAAAAGCTTGAGACATTTCCATGAAAAACCAAAGATGTTCCCCATGGATTGCCATGGCTCAGGACCAGCTGGGCTGTGGGAAGGAGGACCAAGGTCTTCTGCAGTGCTGGCAGAGGGGGGACTTGCCTGGAAGTGTCCCAGACCCCAGCTGAGCTGCAGCCCAGCCTGTTTGTACGGCCTGTCCCACTGCAGCTCTCCACAGCATAAATAAAGGAATGATCACTTGAACTCCAGCCCGGGTCAGTACCTTAACGAGCAGACTGCAGTCCAACTTTCCCTTTGGCTTAATGAATATTAATTAAGCAGACACAATTGAGCAGCCCCAGCAGGACATGTGCTGGTGCTGGGGTGTACCAGAGCTGTGCTCCCCTGGCTCTCAGGGCTGGCTGTGCTGTCCCCTCCCAGCTGTGACCCCAGCTGGGCCCCTGCAGGGTGGTCTGCCCCTGCCTGCAGGAGACAATCCCTCCCCAGCACCCCTGCCCCTCTCA
>NW_005054457.1:130928-134385 GCF_000277835.1 Geospiza fortis
GCTGCAGTCCTGCGTGACATTTCCCTCTTGATTAACCTACGAGTTCGTTTTTTTCCCTCCAATGAAACTCCATTGTGATGGAAAATTCTGATGCAGAGGTGAAGCTGCTGCTCCTCAGTGTTGTGGCTGTTGGCTGCTGCTCTGCTGGATCCCCAGGCTGGGTGGGCACAGCAGCCTTGCCTGGCTCTGGCACACATGTGTGACCGTGTTCACAGGGGTTCTTGGACAAGGGAAGTGATGAGAATGTTGACTCCATGTTTCAGAAGGCTTGAGTTATTATTTTATGATATATATTACATTAAAACTATACTAAAAGAATAGAAGAAAAAGTTTCATCAAAAAGCTAGCTAAGCTAAGAATAGAAAAAAATGAAAACAAAAGTTTGTGGCTCAGAGTCCGAGCCAGCTGGGCTGTGATTGGCCATTAATTACAAACAACCACATGAGACCAATCACAGACCCACCTGTTGCATTCCACAGCAGCAGATAACCATTGTTTACGTTTTGTTCCTGAAGCCTCTCAGCTTCTCAGGAGGAAAAATCCTAAAGAAAGGATTTTTCATAAAAAGATGTCTGCGACATACATGGGCACACAGGGTGGGTGGGCACAGCAGCCTTGCCTGCCTTTGGCACACAGTGGGCACACAGGTCTTTATCTCCTGCACCACCAGGAGAGTCAGACATTGCAAACATGTAAATACAAACATGTAATTACAAACATGTAATTACAAACATGTAATTACAAACATGCAGAGTCAGGCATTACAAACATGGCTCTGCTGTGAAGCAGGCAGGTGACTTCACCTGGCCCAGGGCAGGGGAAGTGATTCTCCACGGTGCCCTGGCACAGCTGGCAGCAGAACGATGTGCTCCAAGGCTGGGATGGGGTTTGGGGAGTGGGGATGAGCTGCTGCTCTCACGCTGGGGACTGAGGAGAGCTCAGCCTCCCAGGAACAGCCATGCCAAGAGTGCATGATGCTCTCCAGATGCTCCCTCTTCTGCTCACAAAGGCAGAGATTGACACAATAAACAAACAATTTGTAAAATTCTTTAGTGAGGGCAAAAAACCCCACATTAACTGGAAACATGGATACCCCCTGAAAGAGTGCAGGAGGGGGGAGCATTCCCAGGACCTGATGTTATAGCAGTGGGTATGGAAATGGAAAATGCACAGCCCTGGATCTGCAGGCAGGGCAATTCACCAGAGAATAGCAAATCCCCAGTCCCCAGTCCCCGGGCAATGTTGTGCCTTGCTCAGCAGAGGGGACAGGATGTGTCTGCACGTGCCTGGGGAGCTGGGGCTGTGCAGGGGGCACTGGCACCTCCCTCACACACACCCCACACTGCTGGGATGGGCTTCTCCTCATGGCCCCTTCCCCTGCCCCAGGCAGCTCCAGGTGGTGTGAGCACCATCACCACCTTGTGAGGAGGTTCTGATCACCCACTTTGGTCTTAGCTGAGTTTATTTAAAGCTCTGTGTGCCAAAGATCTGTGAGCAAGAGAGAAACTTCTCTAAAACTCTGTGAGTTTCCCTCCTCACCCATACTGCTGGCCTGGGCTTATCCTCATGGCCCTTTCCCCTGCTCCAAGCAGCTCCAGGTGGTGTGAGCACCATCACCCCCTCACGAGAAGGTTCTGATCACCCACTTTGGTCCTAGCTGACTTTGTTTAAAGCCCTGTGTGCCAAAGGTCCATGAGTATGAGAAAAGCTTCTCTAAAACTCTGCGAGTTTCCCTCCTCACCCTCACCTCACACTGCTGGGCTGGGCTTCTCCTCACCCTTCTCCTCACTTCTTCACCCCTCCCCTGCCCCAGGTGGTGTGGGCACCATCACCATCTCCTGAGAAGGTTCTGATCACCCACTTTGGTCTTAGCTGACTTTATTTAAAGTCCTGTGTGCCAAAGGTCTGTGAGTATGAGAGAAGCTTCTCTAAAACTCTGTAAGTTTCTTGGTTTCTGGATTTCAAAGAATGGCTCAGAGTCACACCTGAAAGGGCTCCTTTAAGAATCATTACATTACCATACTGTGTTACCCTAAAAAACCCTAAAAACTCCTCTTTGGGCGCCTTCTGCCAAGCTTGCTCTGACCCTTGGAGCTGTCTGCAGGCAGAGGGTGTTGTTCCATCACAAGGGGATTCCCTTCAGTCCAGCCACACCATTGTTTTCCAGTTGTTCAGTAACTGAGGTATCTCAAAGCTTGCTTTCATTTCAATCTCACTCATAGTTTCCATATTCTCAAAATCTTTTGCCAGGCAATCATATTTACAAGGCTTTCCTGTTTCACCTTCCCCTACACCCTTGGGCATTCCCTGTGCCTGTGCTGGGATGGGTGGCAGTGCCCTGGCTGCAGCAGGGGCTGAGCTGCTGCTGAGCACAGCCTCCAGCCCAGAGCGAGTGTGGCCTGGCCAGGAGCAGCTCCAGAGAGGATTCAGAGCCAGAGTGAGGATGCTGCCCCCCCCAGAGCCCCAGATTTCACACGACCTAGGTGGGCTGTTCCTGCGAGGCACAGCCAGCAGCTGCTCCCTGCTCCTATCAGATAAAGCACCCAGGGCTCGTGTCAGGGACTCTCTAACAAGCAAAACCTGGAGAGGGAAAGGGGAGAAAGGCAGGCTTTGGGTTTGCTGCACATTCCAAGGGGCTTGGCAGAGGCAGGGAAGTCTTTCCTGGAGTTATTTCTGTCTTTCTGTTCCTTGTGAGGGGGGAAGTGGCATTGTCACTGCTAACCACGATGTCACTGGGCTGCTGCCTCTCCCTGATTCACCATCCCCAAATCCCTCAGCTGGTCCTTACCAGCTTTTACTTTGGCACTTCAGGAGGAAAAATCACAAATGTCTGTGAAAGTCACCAAAATATTCCCCAAGTTTTCATCACTTGAATGAATGAAAAGAATAAAAAGCAGAGCAGAGGAGGGGGAGGGCTGGGCAGGGTGCAGAGAGCAAACAAGCATGGTTTAGAGAAGCATGCTGTTATTCCTGGAAGTTGGTTTGTGGAAAGACAATTTACAACGCCTGGGAAAAGTCTGGCTGTTCATCCCAGTCCCATTTGGGGCTGGTAACCACAAGGGCAGGCTCCCCTTTGCCATGCAATTACACAGTGTGATCTCCAAAGCCAAACAGCTTCACCCAGCCCCAAGTGCTGCTCTCCAGCTCTGCTCCTGGCCTGGATGAGCTGCATTGAACACTGGGCAAAACTCAGCACTATAAGTGAGGTCATTACAGAAAATCACAATAAAATAAAATAACTTTCAATATTTTAACTTTTAAAATATTTTTGAATTTAAAAAAAAGTTTTAAAACTTCTTTTTTTTTACTTTTTTAACTTTCTACTTTTTCTAACTTCCTAACTTTTAAGTTTTGTTGGCCCTTTCCCCTCTTTGCAAGTTTTGTTTGCCCTTTCCCCTTTTTTACACATTTTGTCATTTGCTTGCAGTTTGTTTTCTACAAACCCAAAAGGAATTCC
>NW_005054457.1:134555-138703 GCF_000277835.1 Geospiza fortis
ATAAATAAATTTTATATATATATATATATATATATATAGGGGAGACATGGAAAATCCCATTGGTTGTTGTAGGATTGTTGTTCCTCTCAGCACAGACCTGCCTTTCCTGTGCCCCAAGGCAGGCAGGAGGGTTTGGGTGATGTCCAGAGCTCTGTGCTGGGGCTCCCTCTGGCTCTGTCCCTCCTCCAGTGACACACAGTGCTGACCAGACCTGGTCCCTCTAAAATCCCTCAGGCCTGGCATGCTCAGCATCCCCCAGCCTGGAGAAGCAGACAGACAGACAGACAGACAGACAGACAATTTCATCCTCCAGGCCTCAGGGCTGTCTGCCCCTGCCATGGCTCCATCCTGGTCCCTCTCCCGGGGTCAGGGAGGAGATTTCAGAGCTCCTGGCACTGCCTGTCCTGCCCACCTGTAGCTGCTGTCTCTGGAGCCAAAGCAGCTGGGTTTGGGTGCAGGTCAGACACCTGAAAGGCTCCATTTCCTCCAGAATAATCCAATAACCCAGAATCCAGAATCCAGGCCCTTGGCTGCCTTCTCTGGGTGGGAAGTGCAGTGGGGCAGCTCTGGGACAGCAGAAGAGTTTGGCTTTGCCTCCTCACACAGCCTGGAGGTCTGTGAACCAATTCCAAAGAGTTTGGGCTCTGATGTGCCTGCTTTTCCCATCCTGTGTCCCATTCCTGTTCACTGGAGCAGGAAAAATCCACCTGGAGATCTTTTCTTTGCTGGTTCCACAGCACAGAGCCAGCAGCTCTGCTCCTCCTTCCCCTGTGGGTGAGGAGAGGTGGGTTTGTGGGGAGGGGGCTGCCCTGGGGCTCTGCAGGGCATCAGGGTGGGCAGGGGGCATCTCCTGGCACAATGTTTGCTAAATAAACAGCGCTTTAAAACAAACACCAGAACATGCATGTTCCTGAACTCGGGCCCATACTATTTAGGGACTCAGCAAAGCAAATAAAATGCCTATTACAAAATAACTATTTAGAGAAAACGCTGCAGAAAGATCTGGAGAGAACTCTGTGTTTTAGCATGGTCTGTTTACAGTGCATCACTGCTGCTCTGTGGAGAGCTGTGCTGTAACCCAGCAAAAATGCATCTGCATTCCTTCCCTGCAAAAATACCCATGCACAGACATCACAGCAGCATCACAGCTATTTCCCTTCCTGCCTGCCTTTTTGTTGTGCTGTTGTTGTTTTGGTTCTGTTTGCTTTTTGGTGCTTTCCCAGCTCCTAGAGGATTGACCTAACATATCCTTGGCCCAGGCTGTGCTGTCAGACTCCTGGTGCTGCTCCAGTGCTGCAGGCTGGTGGCACAGCTGGAGCTGGGGACACTGGCACAGGACATGGGTGGCACTGAACTCTGCCTTTGGGACTCTGCTGGAGCCTGGGGACACTGGCACAGGGGCTGAACTCTGCATTTGGGGCTCACAGAATGATGATGCCTTCTGAAATTGTGGAGTGTTGCTCTGTGTATTCACAGAATCACTGGCTTGGGAGAGATCTTCAAGAATTCACAGAATTTACAGAATTCTGGGTTGGAAGAGATCTTCAAGATCATCGAGTCCACCCCAGCCCCAACCCCTCAACTAAACCCTGGCACCCAGTGCCACATCCAGGCTTTGTTAAACACACCCAGGGATGGGGACTCCACCACCTCCCTGGGCAGCCATTCCAGAACTTTATCACCCTTTCTGTAAAGAACTTTTTCCTGCTAGCCAACCTGTATTTCCCTTGGCACAGCTTGAGGCTGTGTGCTCTGGTTGTGTCAGTGCTGCTGGAGAAAGAGCCCAGCCCCAGCTGAGCACAGGCACCTTTCAGGAGCTGTGCAGAGTGATGGGGGCAGCCCTGAGTCTCCTTTTCTCCAGGCTGAGCAGCCCCAGCTCCCTCAGGGGTTCCTCACAGGGTTTGTGAGGCGGTCTCAGCAGTGCCAGGGGCACAGGGCACAGCCCCTGTCCCTGCCCTCCCTGCCTGCCCCAGGCTGGGTGGCCATGCACAGAAGCTCCCAGGGAGTACAGCTGCATCACCCTCTGCTTTCCCACTTCTCATTCCTCCTCCTGGCTCTACTTCCCTCTGACATCCAGACAAGATTTTTTTTTTCCTTCCCTTTTGCTGTTTATTGCTCTCCAACCCGCTCTGGGTGAGCTGAGCTCTTGTGGGACAGATTATTTACTAGAAGGTATTTGGTACATTGCTTTAATAATGAGAACAATTTTTTTTTTTCAAAGCCCTACAAATATGTTTAAAATCTAAACACAATGAGGCAATGCAACATCATTTAATAGTTCCAATAATATGCCAAGCCTGGGAATGACAAAAGCTGCCAGCAGGGTGCTACAAAGCAGGGTTCAGAACCCCACTGCTTCCCAGCTAAGCAGAAACAGATTTCCAGCAGTAAGACATTTGTTAACCATTGTGGAGGCTGCAGGATGGGGCGTGGAAGGAGCCTGGCTGCCTCTGTGTCACTGCCTTGCAAAATCCTTGGCACAGGCGTGCACCAGCGCCCTTGGAATTAAGGCCCTTGTGAAGACTTAAAGGCTTAGTGGACTAATATACTTAAGATGGATTTTTCCAAATATTATTCTAAGTCATTGAGCAACACCGTGTCCTGGTGCTGGTGTGAATGAGCAGAGCTGCAGGAGCAGCCGCGTGTGCCAGCCCTGCTCCCTCAGAGAGGAGGCACCCAGCCCTGGGGGGCTGGGAAATCATGGAATTGTCATGGAATTGTCATGGAATTGTCATGGAATCACACAGCGGGGTGGGTTGGAAGGGAATTCAAAGCTCATTTCATTCTCCCCCTCCCTGCCATGGCAGGGACACCTCCCACTGTCCCAGGTGCTCCAAGCCCTGTCCAGCCTGGCCTTGGGCACTGCCAGGGATCCAGGGGCAGCCCCAGCTGCTCTGGGCACCTGTGCCAGGGCCTGCCCACCCTGCCAGGGAACAATTCCTAATTCCCAACATCCCATCTCTGCCAGTCTGACTCTTTCTGTCCCTGGGGAAGGGGCAGCAGAGGTGTCAGAGCATCCCTGAGCTCCTGGGGTGCTCCCCCAGGACACACAGACACCTCAGCCGTGCCACACCTTGCCTGGTGACACCTTGGCTCAGGGAGGTGACACAGGCTGGGCTCAGGGGATGGGGAGAACAAGCCCAGCTCCCTCTGCACCCCACCCCTCCTGCTCCTGCCCCATCCTGCTCCCACCAAAGGCAGAGCTGGAGCCAGCAGAGCCCCACCAAGGCTGCAGAACTGCTCCCAAGCTGGGCACTGAGCCTCATTTCCCAGGAGAAAAAGGGTGAGAAAATCCAATTTGAGAGCAGGGTAAGGATGGAGCCATCAAAGGCAGCCCCAGCCCAGGGCTGGCCTCACACTCCAAAAGCCCTAAAAAATTGTTAATGGGAAAAGAGATCATGTTCATTACAGGAAAACAAGTTTATGATTGCTGCAGGAATGACATCATAACCCCCTGTGCCAGTTTAAACAATATTTGGGGACTTCATTTGTTTTGTGCTATTTAAAATTACAGTGTGGGAGCCTATTTAAATGCACTTGTGAGAGTGAGTGTGTGTGTGTGTGTGTGTGTGTGTGTGTGTTGATGTAGCCATGCTAATGTTTATTTAAATCTTTTTATTTATAAAATTGATGCTCCTACACCAAAAATGGAATTTTTTCTGCTCTAAAACATCTCTTAATTGTGGAAAACTATGGTATATATTTACATTTTCCCTCACATTCACATCTGTGTGTTTATCATCGGGCACATGACACCCAAAGGTGCTGCCACCTGTGAGAAATCCCCTGAAAAATGGCAAAAATGAGGAAATGAGCTGCAAAACTGCATCACTGCCCACCCCAGACACCAACCCTGGTACTGCTGCATCTGCCACCAGCCCAGGGAGCAGGGGACAGCCTGGGGCAGCAGGGCCTGTCCCTGTCCCCTCTGAGCTTGCCCTGCTTGTCCCACACACTGTGCAGCCCTGGGTACCACAGCCAGCTGCCAGAGGGGTGAGGAGATCTCCTGCCATCTGTGGAAACCCACAGGAATATTTCTGTGTCTGCTCTGGGTGCCCTGAGCCCCAGGGCAGCACTGACTCTGACCCTCATTCATGGAGAAAGTTTCCTAAACTCCAGAATAGACTGGAACCCACAAAAGTGTGAAA
>NW_005054457.1:138891-168848 GCF_000277835.1 Geospiza fortis
CAAGAGATTGTTGGCCATTTGGTGCCTTCTAATGAAAAGCTGCAGAACTCATGGTTGTGAGGCTGTTTCACTGGTAAGAAACAATAAACCCCTGAGTTTGAACATCAAATACTTTCTCAAGTGCCTTCAATCCAGACCCAGACAAACCCACAACTGGTACCCAGATAAAACCCACAACTGGGACCCCCACAGGCACCCAGATTTTTGGCTCTCCTGTGGGATGGAAGTGGCCCCTGCTTCTGGCACCACCCCAGCACCACTGAGCACCATGGCTGGGCATCCCTGTGCCCCCAGGGTGAGCTGCCTTCCTTTCCCCTGCGTGAATTCCAGGGAGTCTCTCCCTGCTGGTCCCTTGTGCCCTTGGAGGGCAGCCTGGGGGTTTCACCTCCAGCCCTCCCACAGCACTGCCCATCCTGTGCATCCAGCCCAGCTCTGCTCCCGTGGGGCTGAGACACCAGCAGGGGTGGAGCAGCATCAGAACCACAGAAACATGGAATCCCAGAACCACAGAAATACAGAAATACAGAATCCCAGAACCACAGAACCACAGAAATAGAGAATTACAAAATCGCAGAACCACAGAATCATAGAAATACAGAATTCCAGAATCCCAGAAAGATAAAATCACAGAACCACAGAATCTCAGAAACACGGAATCACAGAATCCCAAAACCACAGAACTACAGAATCTCAGAACCACAGAATTACAGAATACCAAAACTACAGAATCAGAAAATCCCAAAACCACAGAACCACAGAAATACAGAATTACAAAATCCCCAAACCACAGAACCACAGAAATACAGAATCACAGAATCCCAAAACCACAGAACCACAGAATTACAGAGTCCTAGAACCAGAGATTCCCAAAACCACAGAACCACAGAAATACAGAATTACAAAACCCCAGAACCACAGAATCATAGAAATACAGAATCCCAGAATCCCAGAAAAATGGAGTCACAGAAATACAGAATTATAGAATCCCAGAATCCCAGAACCACAGAATCATCATGGAATCCCAGAACCACAGAATCCCAGAATCCCAAAACCACAGAATCCCAGAACCACAGAGCCACACAATGAGCCAGGTTGGAAAAACCCTTTGGGATCATCAAGTCCAAGCTGCCCTGACACCTCCTTGTCAGCTGAGTGCCCTGTCCAGGCTGTTTTAAACACGTCCAGAGACAGTGACTCCAGCACCTCCCTGGGCAGATGGTTCCAGTGCCCAACAGGCTCCCTGCAGACCCATCCCAGGACCAGGATCCCACCTTGGTTCCAGTGCCCAACAGGCTCCCTGCAGACCCATCCCAGGACCAGTATCCCACCCTGAGCACATGCCTGAACTGCAGAGGGGGAAGTTTTAGCAGGCAGCAGAGCAGGGTGACCTGATGGACAATCCCCTATGTCGCAGGGGGATGCTGCAATGTGCTCTTTGGCAAATTCTCTCTGCTTGGCTCTGAGGTGAAGGGCCAGAAGGTCTCCTCCTGCCTTTCTGGAGGATGTACCTGTTCTGCCAGGCAGGGCAGAGCTGGTCTAGACACCCAGGCCATAAATCTGCTGGCTGCTGCTCCGTGCAGCACTCCCACCATCACTGGGACAGAGGGAGGCAGCCCTGGCACGGCCTGATGGGGAGCTCAGTGTCCAAAAAGGCTCATGAACAGCCTGTCTGGAAACTTTGGCAGGATCCTACAGGAATATATCCCAAATCCTCCCCTCCTGGGCACCTGGGAAGCTTCAGTAGCACCTTGGGGCCTCAGGATCAGGGCTCACATGCATCCCTGATGATGGGAGCATCCAGCATGCTTTCCTGAAATTTTCAGAGCACTCCTCTTCCGTTTTTTGTGGGGCAATGAGCCCAGGCCAATTTCTTCCTCTGGATCTTGCCAGACTCTGAGTCCCAGCCTGGTCCTGGATCCTCCTTGTGCCACGGACCAGAGTGGGGTCAGTGGCCTGACATTAGGATCTGCCATGGGACGTGGAGCAAGGCACCCCTGAGAGCTCAGCACCTGCAGCCTGGTGGGTTCAGGACAGCACTGTCCCCTCCTGGAACCCTCTCACCACTGCCAGGGCAGTGGCATATATATGTATATACCACTATATATATATGTATATATATATGTGCGTATATATATATATAATATACTATATAATATTATATTATATTCTATATAATATTATATACTATCATATACTATATTATATTATATTATATCCTATAATATTATATATTATAAATTATATATTATAATATAATATAATATAATATAACATATTATAATACCACTATATATATATGTATATTTTATATACATATATATATAACTATGTATGCCAGTGGTATAGTACTTGATAATTACGTCATTTCACATCTGTTATTGATTGTGTAATTATCTGAATAATTTCTAATTGCTATCAGTCTCCTCTGCACCACATGCATTGCTTTGCTCTGCTGTTTCCTCACCCTCACAATATAGGGATGTGAGAAATAAGGGCTGGGATGGGCTGAGGAGGAGTCTGGACAAGCTGGACTGCTCAGCCCCTCTCCCTGGTGGGTGTCAGTGCTGGGAGGGCTGGGCCAGAGTCCCCAGGAGCTCCCTGGAGCTCCAAAGCCCATCCCTGGCCAAGCCCTGTGGGATTAGCATCCCCCAGGGGCTCAGTGGGTAGTGCTCGCACACGCTGCAGCTGAGCGCTGCTGGCACAGGCACGGCTGCAGCGCTGAGAAACACTGAGTAAACTTTGTTTAAAGGAGACAGCTGTGCACTGGAATGAGCTCCACATGAGTGAGATTCCCAGTGACGTGGCTGCAGCTCTGCTGGAGTCTCCCACCGCCCACGGCGCACAGGGCTCTGTCCCCAGAGCAGCCTGCAGCAGGATCTGCCTGGGGCTTCTATTGCAATTATTGCCAATATAGCCAGAAGGGACCTGCCTGGGCTTGTCTGGCCCTTGCTGCTTGACCAAAGGTGGCAACTGTGGTGATTTCACCTGAGACACCTTTGGCTGGCTGGTGTGTGGTGTTTCACCCCACAGACACTTTTGGCCGGCTGGGTGTGTGGTGTTTCACCCCAGAGACACTTTTGGCTGGCTGGATGCTGCAGGTGGGTGCCTGGAGACCAGTCCAGGCTTGCAGGAGCTCTGGTTTCCCTCTGCCAGAGAAGCTTTAAGGCCATGGTGAAGGAAAGGAGTCGGTTCTGATGGAGGGTTTGGATCCAGAGCTTTATTCTGGCCCACAGGCCTCTGAATGCAGCACCAGCTCCAACAGAACTCCCTGAGCCCGTGGCTGCTGAAGGGACAAAGGGACAAAGGACACCTGGATGGCCCAATGCCCCCCAGGGGTAGACGGCATCCTTTGAATCTGCCAATCCCTTCTGGAATGCCAGGACTGACAGACAGTGCTGGGAGGGGGAAGGAGGGATGATTGACACACCTGGGAGGGAATTATCAGGGGAGGAACCTGGGGTATCTGGGTCAGAGCTGCTGAATGTCAGAGGGTCAGAGTCCCTGAGGGTCAGAGTCCCTGAAGGTCATAACTATCCCTAAAGCTCAGAGGATCAGTGCTCCTGAAGCTCAGAGGCTCCTGTCCCCTCCTTGAGCTGCCAGGAGAGGAGCCAAGGGTTAATCAGCATCTTGGGGAGAAGGAGAGCCTGGGGGAGCCCTCTGTGCCTGTGGGTGCGTTTGAGTCAGTTCAGCTCCAGAGATTCCTTGCATTGTGGTGTTATCTCTCACGGCAGGGATGGGGACTGGACCCAGGGCAGGGCAGGGTGAGGAGCAGCTCCAGGCAGAGCTGGTGCCTGGGAAGGGGCGAGGGAGAGGCACCAGCCCGGGTACCGTGCCCATTCCAGCCTATAAAAGGCTCTTTGCGTGTCAGAAACAGAATTGACTTCCACCCCTGACAGCTCCTAAGCTCCAGTGTCTCCTAATAAACTCCATATCTTTATGCAAAGGAGTTGCTTCATATATACAAGATATGCAGGGGGATGAGGCTGGGAGCCAGGCTGAAGCTCCAGGACAAGGGAGGGAACATCCTCTGCTTTGGGGAACATCCCTGGAGGCAGGGGGCCTGGAAAAGGACAGCAGGAGTGTTCAGAGGCTCTGGGCAGGGCAGGTGGGTTGGGAAGAGCTGGGTGCCTCCAGGGAAGCTGCAGATGGACAGATGGACATTGTGCGGCCAGAGTCCCTGCAGAGCCTCTGGGGAGTGACCCGAGGGAACCTGCCCTCAGGGAGGGGTGGCAGAATGCAGCAGTGACCCCAAAGTGCCACCAACAGTGGCTGTGCTGGCAGAGAGGCCTGGGCACCCTCAATCCCACCTCAGTGCTCACAGAGCTGCTCTTCCCCACATCGTCCCTCTTCCCTGGCACTCCTGGCATTTGTGCAGCCTTCCTCTCAGCTGGCTTTATCCCTCATCAGTCCCTGTCCTCAGTGCCACAGACTTCTCCTCATGGCTGGGTACTAGAACAAAAAAAAATATTAGCTACTGTCCCCCCTTGCCTTGGATTTCCTTCCAGAAAGGAGCCAAAAGCAGGAAAGCATGGAAGAAAAAAGGAAGGATAACCCTGGGCAGCTGGGATCGCTCCCTGAAGGCCTCCTGGAGCTGCAGCCTGCTTCAGGTTCCATTTTCAGAGCTGAAAGAGGAGGCAGTGACATCTTTGGTTGCTCACAGCCCTGGGCAGAGCTGAGCAGGGCACAGGTGGAGCTGGTGGCATCTCCAGGGGATTCTGCATTTGTCCTGGCCCTGCTGTCTCCACCCCGGGCAGGAACAAGACCTCGTGGCCACAAGCTGTACCTACAATGTCACAAGTGCCACCAAGTGACAGGGTCTGTCTCTCCACGCACTCCACCAGCCTGTGGTTGGTGTCATGAGGTTGTTCCCTCTGGCTGGCACCACCTGCAGCCCTGCAGCCGCCTGGAGGACAATTTTCAGCTGCTGGATGGTGAATCTTCCCTGGCTGAGCCATGGGACCCAGTCTGGCTCCCTACAGCTGCCCTGTCTGCCCCTCTCCAGGGGTTTTGATCCTCTGCAAGCACCAGCAAAAGGAACATTCCACTGCTGGGCCAGCAGAGCAGCACTGGCTGAGCAGTGACACATTCACAGACACATTCACAGCCCTGCTCTGCCCCAGAGTCACCTGTGATGATAAAATCACAGCTCCCCACTCCTCCTCCTCCTCCTCCTGCCAGGCTAAGCTGCTTTTGCCCTGGGCTTTGTTGAACCCACCAGCTCCTCACTGCCCATGGTGCTAAAATGGCACTGAACAGCAGCTGGCAGGGACAGATGTGCTGCTGTTCAGTGCCACAGAGCCTCCTGTCCCTGCCTGGCCCCCGGGTGACCACAGGAGCTGTGGTGGCCCTGCTGGCCCTGTCCCACCCTGCCGGGCAGCAGAGGGCAGCTGGGGCCAGCAGGAACCCTCTGGGGCTGGGATGTGCTGCTGGCAGCCAGCAGACAAAATGTCCTTCAATCTGGAGTCCCCCAGGGGAAAGAAAAGCTCTCCATCTGCTGGGACAGCCGGGGGCTGCTGTGCCAGCCCACACTGAGCTCTGCTCATGGCCTTGGCCCAAGGTCTCCTGACACCAAGAGGCAACGAGCAGAACCCAGTGGGGAAGAGTGAACACAGCCTGGGATGCCCAGTTTGGGCTGGGAAGGGCTGGGACACTTTGGGTGCATTTCACGAGGCTTTAGATCATTTATGCTGGGGCACTGGCCCAGGCAGGACCTTGCACAGCCCCTCTGTCTGTCTGTCCCTGACCCAGCAGGACAGGCCAGGGGTACCTGGAGCTGCAGGGCTCAGGTGTGGGAAGGAGAGCCACAGAAGCAGCAGGGCTGACATCAGGAATCAGGCCTGGGGATGGGGCAAGTGGCTCAGCAAGGAGCTGATGCTCAACCACTGCTGCAGCACAACTTATCAGGCTCTGGGGTCTTTTTTGGGGGAGGAACTGTTGGTTTTGGTGGGCTCCCATCCCTCTGTCACCATCCTTGGGCTGGCCCAGGCAGGGACCTTACACAGCCCCTCTGTCTGTCCCTCCTGAGTTGGGGGGATCCAGCAGGACAGGCCAGGGGTACCTGGAGCTGCAGGGCTCAGGTGTGGGCAGGAGAGCCCCAGGAGCAGCAGGGCTGACATCAGGAATCAGGCCTGGGGATGGGGCAAGTGGCTCAGCAAGGAGCTGATGCTCAACCACTGCTGCACCTCAAGTTTTCAGGGGAGGAACTGTTGGTCTTGGTGGGCCTCCATCCCTCTGGCACCATGACCATCCTTGGGCTGGTCCAGGCAGGGACCTTGCACAGCCCCTCTGTCTGTCCCTCCCAAGCTGAGGGGATCCAGCAGGACAGGCCAAGGATAAACTGGAGCTGCAGTGCTCAGGTGTGGCCAGACATCAGGAATCAGGCCTGGGGATGGGGCAAGTGGCTCAGCAAGGAGCTGATGCTCAACCACTGGTGCAGCACAACTTATCAGGCTCTGGGGTCACTTTTGAGGAGGAACTCGGTCTTGGTGGGCCCCCATCCCTCTGTCACCATCCTTGGGCTGGCTCAGCAGGGCTGGCAGGCCGAGGGCAGCCCCCATGACCTGCCCATCTCACAGCACCACCTGTAAAACACATTCTTCCCGAGCACCCCAAGAGACTTTCCTCTGTGAAGCCTCCCAGATAAACCCAACTTATTTAGCTGGTAATGTATAAACAGTTTATCAGCTTTGTGCATTTGCAGTGCAGCGGGATGGATGTTGTTCTTGGAATTCTGTTTGGTCATAATATTTAGAAGAGGGCTCTGATAGCACAGATAAGCAGCTCGCCCACAGCAGATGGCTCGTGAGACACTCAGCGGAGCCAACATTCTGTGGGGAATGAATAAACTTGCAATGCAAGTTGTTTGTAAGTGGTTTGAGCTAAATGTCACATGTAAGACTGCACAGACATGCTCTGTCCAAGGTGTTTGAATTTATAGGAGCGAGGATTCAAAGGCAGGGGCCAAATTTGCTTTTAAACTTCCTTAAACAAATGTACAGAGGATAAAATACCTCTGGGTTTGCTCTCGGAGCAGGGGTGTGAGCGAGACACAGCCCATCCCTCCCAGCAGGTCCTGGCCAAGGGCTGTGCCTGCCCCTGTGCCCAGCCTGGCCTGCGGTGAGCCAGGGCACTGTGACCTCATGGGTCCCCCTGGCCCACAGCCACTTCATGAATGGCCTCTGCTGTGCTGGTTCATTCACCTTCCTGCAGGAGGGAAGCAGGGAAACCCTCTCCTCCCAGGGAGCTTCTTCTTTATGCTCTTTTTTTTAATCCTCTTTTTCTTTATTCTCTTTTTCTTTATTCTCTTTTTCTTTATTCTCTTTTCCTTTATTCTCTTTTCCTTTATTTTCTTTTCCTTTATCCTCTTTTTTTAATCCTCTTTTTCTTTATTCTCTTTTCCTTTATTCTCTTTTCCTTTATTCTCTTATCCTTTATTCTCTTTTTCTTTATTCTCTTTTCCTTTACCCTCTTTTTCTTTATCCTCTTTTTCATTATTCTCTTTTCTTTAACCTCTTTTTCTTTATTCTCTTTTCCTTTATTCTCTTCTTCTTTATTCTCTTTTTTAATCCTCTTTTTCTTTATTCTTTTTTTCTCTATTCACTTTTTTATCCTCTTTTTCTTCATTCTCTTTTTCTCTATTCTCTTTTTTATCTTCTTTTTCTTTATTCTCTTTTTCTTTACCCTCTTTTCCTTTACCCTCTTTTTCTTTATTCCCTTTTTCTTTGTCCTCTTTTTCTTTATCCTCTTTTTCTTTGTCCTCTTTTTCTTTATCCTCTTTTTCTTTATTCTCTTTTCCTTTATCCTTTTTCTTTATTCTCTTTTCTTTACCCTCTTTTTCTTTATTCTCTTTTCCTTTATCCTCTTTTTCTTTATTCTCTTTTCCTTTATTCTCTTTTCCTTTATTCTCTTTTTCTTTACCCTCTTTATCCTCTCTGTCTGCATGACAAAGCTTGGAATGGCTCCTGGGGAAGCTCTGGACACTCACACACACCCAGAGCATCCCCAGGGCAGTGCCTGGCCCTCTCTGGGAGGTGTTTGGCAGAGGAGATGCCGAGAGCAGGGAGCTCCCAGAGGTGGCAAAGCCATCCCCACTCACAGGCTCTGTGCTGTGTGGAGCCTGGGGAGGGCAGACCCTGCTCTGCCAGCCCTATCCTGGCAGCTCTCTGGGCTCCTCTGCCCATTTCACCTGCCCCATCCCTCCTGGCACAGTGACACTGCAGGGGCCAGCAAAGGGCACAGCTCACCCAGTGCTCCTGGCCACTGGGAGCAAAGGTGCTGTCCAGGGGCTGCCCAGCCCACTGCACCCCCAAAGCAGAGCTTTGCACGATGCCAACCTTGGTGTGCAGAGCCTCCCCCTGAGCACAGCCTGCCCTGCCCACACTGCTGGGGCAGGGATGCTGCTGAGCTGGGAGAGTGCAAAACCCAGCTGAAAGTGAGCACACAGCATGGGCAGGGCTGCCTCTCTGCTGGGGGAGCCTGCCAGGGCTGTGGGGGCAGAGCACAGCATCCCTGGGGTGGGCAGGGGCTGGCACAGCATCCCTGGGGTGGGCACAGCATCCCTGGGGTGGGCACAGCATCCCTGGGGTGGGCAGGGGCTGACACAGCATCCCTGGGCTGGGCACCCCACACAGGAAAACCCTGCCAGCTCCTCGTGGTGAGCCCCTGCCACGGGGCCATGTCACACATCAGTGCTCTGGTGTTGGAGTTCTGGATGCTGAGGATTTTAAACTTTCTGTGCTGACGGACTCTGACCCCCAGGAGAACACTGCATTTCACCTGAGGCTGTGGAGAAGGCTTCCAAAATGGATTGATAGCACTGGGATTATGTGTGTGGAGTTTGAGTAGAAGTGTGTAACATCACAGGGTAGAAAACTTAGAGTTTGGGGGTTTAGAATATAGACTACAGTAATATAGATATAGATATAATTTATATATTCTATTATTATATTATATTATATATTATATTATATTATTGATATAATATAGATATGAAGCAAGATGGAGGTTTTGGGGCAGAGGCTGGTCCTTCCTTCTTCTTCACCTTCTTCTTCTCCATGGGTTTGGGTCATGTTTTGTAATTGGACAGAAAAGTCCACACTGCAGACTTTGAGTGATCAGTTATTGGGTTAAAAGTGAAAATAATTTAGGTGCCATTTCTTAATTGGATAGTTTAGCCTTAAAAGACCTTGTAACAAAAAGTAATTAAGCATTTTGTGTCTTGTTAGTGAAATACTGCAAAACTCACTGATGTGAGACTGCAACAGAAATGAGAAATAATAAACACCTGAATGTGAACTAACATCTCAAGCACCTTCAATCCCAATCTCAACAGAAGAAAAAAAGCCAAAAACCAGCGCTCTGACACACTGAAAGGGCTCTTTTGCTGCAGTCTGGGGGGAAAAGCACACAGAACAGGCTGTTGAAATGTATTTCTTCTGTTTTTTGCTTTAAAGGCTCCTGCACAGCAGGGCACAGCCTGTGCAGTGTGGTGGAAAATCACCCAGCACCAGCAGCACGAGCTGCCTGGAGGGGCTCAGCCCAGAGCCTCCTCTCACACGGCACCTCAGCACCCAGGGGACCCCAGGAGTGGCTCCTCAGGACACAGAGCCTCCAAAAAAGGAGAGAGGCTGAAGCCAAGGAGCATTTGTTTCATCCTGTGCTGCAGGAGTTAATGAACGTGGCGTTTGCAGCCCGCTCCATTCATCCAGCTTTCCCCTTCCAGGTCCCGAAGAGCCACCCAGGTCACCCTGCTCTGGGATGTCCTCATGCCAGAGCTCCTTGGAAACTCTTTTGTTTCCAAAATCGCCCTCCTGCCCCAACATAACAGTGTTGGGCTGCTCTGAGTGCATCTCATAATTGTCCAGATTTATGAGGCCCCTACTGAAGTGTTGAAGACAGCATTTAGAGTCCCTCAGTTCTTGTTCTGTTTAATCCATTCCCCTTTTCCCTGGGCTGTGATTCCGGCTCAGCATGTGAAGCTCTGCCATTGCCAGCAGGCTCTTTCATTTCCAAAATGAGGCAGCTCAACCTCTCTGTGGCTCTGTTCCTTTTCCTCTTGTGGTCCCTCTGCACCTTTTTTACAGCTGTTTCATTGGCACATTCACTGCAGGCTGGGCACAGTGAGCAGGGATTGAAATTCCTGTGGCCAGCAGCAGTGACAGTGTGCTTGCCCTCAGCATGGGCCCAGTGTCCTGACACGTCCAGAAAACCTCACTTTCTCTGAGGGCTTCTCAGTAGCATGTCCTACCACCTTTATCTCCACACTGTCCTTGGGGCACTCACTGAAGGGCAGATTCAAGCTGAAGGTCACACATTTATTGATTTTGGCGAAAGGGCTTGAACTTTGTCTTTACAGCCAGAGAAATACCAAAGGCAACAAACTGTGGGAGCCCTGAGATTGATATTTCACCCTGAGGTTCCCATGGAGCACTTCCCCTTGGCACAGTCTGGTGGTTGCATTCACTCAGGGTGTGGGTGATCCATGATCCTTCCCCAGAAAAGGTTTAATTGCATTTATAGCAGCAAAATTGCATTTATAACAGCAATTTAACTGAAGCAATGGGGCTGATTCACCTCTGAAATGGGATTGATTCTCTGAAATGAGAGTTGACAAAGGATGCTCCTATACACGATTCCTACCCATGTTTGTTTTTTCTGCAGTCAGTCCTGCAGAGGGATCTGCCTGCTCCTCTCTGGCCCTTCAGCCCCACCAAAACCCTCCCCAGGTGCAGCAAACAGGGGTGGGCAGGGGCACAGGCTCTTTTGGGACTGTGAGTGAAGCAGCCCCATTGGGTTGTCTGCAGGGGACACTGCCCAGGACACCAGGGTGACACTGCCCAGAACACCAGGGTGACACTGCGTGCTCCAGGAGCAGGCTGGTGACCTCAGAGCAGCCCCAGAAGCTGAAGCAGCCACAGCTGTCCCTTCCCCTGTCCCAGGGGTCCCTCCCCAGATGGGGTCCTGCCAGCAGCTCTTGCTCTCCATTGAGACGCAGCCATCGAACAATCCCTCTCTAATTGGCATTGTTTGCTAAAATTAAACCCCTGCTCAATGAAACTCAGCCAGGAAGACGCAGCTCCCCCAGGGCTTGGGCCCTCCCCATCCCTCAGAGTGCTGCCCTCGTGTTTGGCCACCATCCTGCTGTGGGAATGGTGGTGGTGGCATGGCCAGGGAGGGTCCCTCATTAGTGCCATGAGCCCATTAGAGGCACACCGTGCCTGCAGGTCCCCCAGGTGCCCAGATGTGGCACAGCTGTCCTGGCAGAGGCTGTGAGCACCCAGCACAGAGCAGCCCTCCCTGCCCAGCAGTGTCCCTGGGGTTTGGGTCCATCCAGGATGTCCCATTTCCCCACGTCCCCAGCAGTAACCAGCACACAGACTTTCCTCTCCAGAGCAGGGCAGGAAGGCAGATAGCAAACTTTGCACGCTGAATTTTCTGAAACGAACTATAAATGGTAAAAAACTCAAACTCTTGCTTTCTCTGGAGGTTTTCAAGCAAAATAACCCCAAGAACGGCAGCTTCGACTTTTACTCGGATGAGAAAACATTCTTTTATTTTGACATCATCTCTGTCCGTTTTTATCATAGGGATAAAGTGTCTTTTATCTGGACACACTGCATCAAGTTGCAGGGTGAGTCATAAAGTGAATCTATACAATGGAGCCAAGGTGCTGCTCTGGGGTGAGGCTGGCAATGTCCAAATGTCACCCTCGAGGTAGGAGGCAATAAACAGCCCTGTCTGCTCTCCAAAGAGCAGGGAAATGTCACTTCAGAGACACTCCCATGGGCTGGGCAGGGAGCTGAACCCATCAGTGAACCTTTCTCACACCTCCTCAATCCAGCAGGGTCTGTCCATGTGCCCTGGATTGCCTTACAGGGCCTGGCACGTGGGCAGCCGTGGGAGCTGCTGTGGGGTGATGCTCTGTCAGGCTGGGCTCAGGGGTTTTTTCAGGGTTTCCATCTGAAGCACGCTCTGTGCTCGGTGTCAGACTCCCAGAGGATTAACTCAGGGGCTGGAAGGCCCCTGGACATTGTAAGAGAAGGCAGCCCTTGCAGAGAGATGCCAGGGGTGTCAGAGAGCTGGAAACAGCCTCATCCCTTTTTGGGCTGCTGCAGACCCATGGCCGGAGCCGCCTTAGTGACAATTGTGCCCCACAGTTTTTGAGGAGGGAGAGGGACGTGCATGAATCACTTTGGCTGTCATGGACAGCCTGTGTGACCTCCCTGGGGGCAGCAGGGCCACCTCACCTCCTCTGCTCCTGGAAGGGCTGCTGAGCCAGCTGGGGGTGAGGAGGAGGGTCCCAAGACACATCACACAGAAACACAGAATGATGAGTTGGAAGAGACCTCCAAGATCATCGAGTCCAACCTGTGCCCCAACACCTCACCCAGACCATAGCACCAAGTGCCGTGTCCAGGCTTTTTTTAAACACATCCAGAGATGGTGATTCCACCACCTCTCTGGGAAGAGCATTCCAGCACTTCATTACTCTTTTGCTGAAACACTTTTGCCTAATATCCAACCTACCCCTTCCCTGACGTAGCTTGAGGCTGTGTCCTCTGGGTCTGTCAGAGACCGACCCCACCTGTCTGCAGCCTCCCTTCCGGAAGGTGTAGAGAGCAATAAGGGCACCTCTGAGCCTCCTCTTCTCCAGGCTAAACATCCCCAGCTCCTTCAAACGTTCCTCATAGGGTTTGTGTTCCCAGCCCCTCACCAGCCTCGTTGGCTCCTCTGGATGTGCTCAAGCATCTCAACATCCTTCCCAAACTGAGGGGCCAGAGCTGGACACAGCACTCAATGTGTGCCCTCACCAGCGCCAAGCACAGCGGCAGAATGACCTCCTTGTTTCCTTGGAAAACCCAGCCACCAGTCACACAGCAGAGGAGACATCAGAAAACAAAATTACTTGGTTTTAACCTCAAATGCTCCAGCCAGCTGGCCCTGGGCTGATGTGGTGCTGTTCACAGGGGTCTCAGGATAAGGGAAGAGATGAGAATCTTGACTCCATGTTTCAGAAGGTTGATTTATTATTTTATGATATATATTGTATTAAAAGAAAATGATATAACTATACTAAAAGAATAGAAGAAAGGATTTCATCAGAAGGCTTGAAAGGAAAAGGAATGGAATGATAATGAAATCTTGTGACTGACCAGAGCGTCCGAGACAGCGGGACTGTGATTGGCCATTAATTAGAAACAACCACATGAGGCCAATCACAGATTCACCTGTTGCATTCCACAGCAGCAGATAATCACTGTTTACACTTCATTCCTGAGGCCTCTCAGCTTCTCAAGAGAAAAGATCCTAATGAAAGGATTTTTAATAAAACATGTCCATGACACGCTGGGGCTCACAGGGCAGGAGTGGGTCAGTAATGGGTAAGTTGGGGTGGAAATGTGTTCTGATCCAACAGCTGGTTCGGGGGTACCCCTGCAGCGCTGCTGAGTGAGAGGAGGTCACAGGGAACACCCAGAGCTCCCCAGGGAACCAGGGCTGGGTGAGCAGCAGCATTGCACTGACTGCAGCCACAATCCACAGCCCAGCTCAGCCCAGCGTGTCATGAGTAGAAAAAGCTGCTCATTTTTTTTAAAAGGTTGCAAAGTTAACAGGTTGGGCCAGTTGCTGCCAGGGTGGAGTTCTAACTGTTTGTTATTGTTATCACCTGACATTTTCGTTAACTACCTGTCATTGATGGTTAAGAATTCCCCCTTTTGTCAGTGACACCCTGCTGCTTCCCGGAGGATGGCACCCGGACAGTGCAGGGGAAGGGACATCGAGTCGGCATGCAAATGGCATCGGATCCAGCATGCAATGGGAGAAACCCCTCACCAAACCTACCCAAAAACCCCTAAAACAACGAGCCAACACAAACCTGATGAATCAAAGCAATGTCTAGACGTGAAGAACAGAATCTAGTAGCCACCAAGACCCTTTTTGTGCCTCACCCTAACCTAAGGTGCTGGCTAGACAGAGGAGCTTGAATGTTGACCCAAAATGCAAGGGATGTCTTGATGCTGTCCTGAGGGTAGAACCCCCAGCCCTACCTACAGACCAATGGACAAAGCTGCACTCTTACTCCTCCTCTGAATCTCTCCTGGGAGCAGTGACAGCGTGAGCATGGACCCAGTGGTTCTCCTCACCCGAGCTGATCGCTTTTAATAAAGGCATTGAAAAAGGAGGAAGATCTCCTGCCCGTGTTTATTTCCCAGGGGAGAGGTTTCCTCCTGGCAGGGACGCTAAATCAGGCATTTCTGCACCTCTGGGGGACACAGTGGGACTCAGCTTTTACCCTCTCTCTTCTCAGAGGGGTCATTGCTCCACAGAGCCCTTGCCCACCCCTCTGTCCCCTGCACTCCTCCGAAGCCTTGCATTAACATTCAAAGGTGAAAGCACAGCAGGAAAGGCTGTGATACCCAGACAGGGACCAGCCCAGGAATGTTACAGGATTTTTCCGTGGCTGTTTCTTCTCAAGCATGTACACAAGCAGCAGCACTGCGTTGTGCAACTTTGCCTCAGTGCCTTGTGCAGCTCCACGCAGCGAGAAGAGGGTGTTATTTAGAATTACCCCTCCTTAAATCAGGCTGAGAGATCAGGACTGGCACGAGCAGCAGGATGATCCCAAATGTTCCCACTAATTAGCACAACACAGCATCTTTCCAAGAACGGGGGAAGCTCTGAGAGCTGTAGCAGTGCAGGCTGATGGAAGTGTGTGTCCTGAGGGTGGGTGGCCAAGCCCTTGTGGATGTGGCCTGGCTTGGCTCACAGCAGGGCCCGAGCACGTGGCAGGGCTGGAAAACCACTCTGATAAAGGCACCCTTGAGCAGCCTGATGCATCTGGGTGTGCTTTCCCTGGGGAGGCAGCTCCTCTGGGCCTTCCACAGATGCTGAACTGTAGGGGGATAGAATAGAAGTAAATTAAGGTGGTATAGCAAGTACTCTTATCCCCTCAAGAGTTGCAGCTGGGTTAATTATTAAAGATTAGGAGCAGGCCTGATTTAACAGCTGTCGCTGATAAGAAGAGTGTTATAAAAGAGTGGAGTGGTTGGTTGAGGGGAACTGGAGTCAGTTTTCTGCTGTGAGGACAAGGAAGAGGCAGTGCCTAGAGGAGTTGCCTACAAGAAACATCAGAGAGGCATGAAACTCTAGCAATATGGAGCCCTTTGTTCCATTACCTTTTGCAATGTAACAACAATAGAACTCTTACAATATAACGGCACCACTGCGCTTCCACCCTGTGCTCCAGGGACACCCGGTGCCATCCGCTGCTCTCAGACCTGCAGGACACAGCCGTGGTGCCACAGGAACTGCAGGGGTGGGATAGAAGGGCATGGAGAGGAAGACTCTTCACAGCTGCTTCCCAGAGCGTTCTGCAGGCACAGCACCGACCCTCTGCCAGGTCTGCAGTGCTGGCCAGGAGCTCTGAGAGAGGTGGGATGGAAAAAGCATTTTAGGGAGGCTCAGGTAGCTTCTGCATCACCTCCCAGATGTGCTGGCCCTTGGAAAGCTGTCTCCTCTACCCTACACACCCTGCTCTGGGCCAGCCTGAGGGAGGAAGGGAGAAAGCTGAAACCCCAGTGAAATCACTGGAGGTCCCTTGTGGTTCCTGGCTGGAGCTGATGTGGATCCATTTCAGCTGAGTGCGGGATTATCTTGACAGCTTGAAAGCTGCTCTTAACCACAGCTCGTGCCCAGCGCCCCCCACGGCTGGGGGAGTCTCCATAAATCAGCAGAAACCAAATCAGTGAGAGGAGATAAGGGACAGAGCAGAGGTGTGACACACTCTGACAAATGTCTGTGGGGTGGCAGCCCCAGGGCTCGGTGCTGCAGCCACGTGGGACACCAGAGGCCTGGGCTGATGGATGGCTCTGTGGGCTTGGCCCTGCTGCCACATCCTGCAGCACCTCACAATTCCTGCCCTGCTGGGCTGAGGGGCAGGAGCTGGGCTGCCAGAATCAGAGGGGTTTGGGAAAGCTGCAGAAGGCCTCAGAGACAGCAGAACTGTGGTTAGAGCTAAGCAGTGGCCATGAGATTGGTCAGCAGAAAAATTATGTAAGAAGTAGAAAAGTAAGGACAAATAGAACAATGGTCTGTGTATTAACACTTGTCTAGAATAGCTCCCTACAGAAAAGTTTATCTAGTGAGATATTAGGAAGTTCTAAGCTTAATAATGGAGCTCTGTGCATTGTGTTTGAAGGCTCACAAGCAGGTATTGTATTTGAAATAAGCAAGCATTGTTTAACCAAAGGTACCTGTGCTTATAGTGGTTGGATGGAACTACTGTCAATGTGCTTTTGCTTTGTGGGATTGGGCAAAAAACTTTTAAAGTGAGTTGTAACATGAAGTTCTTAGTCTGCTGCCTGGGATGTGAGCTGGTGGCATCTTCCCATTGTCATAACCATGGAATGAGACTGATGGTGGAAAATAAACCAGCTCAAGGCACGTTCCCAGCAGTCCTGTGCTGTTTGTGATTTGTACAGAGACCCCAGCTGGTGATAAGAACCACAGAGGCTCTGGGGCCAGATCAATTCATCCTGGGCTGAGAAGAAGCAACAACTCCAGGAAATGAGGCAGAGGAGCTCCAGGCAGAGCTATTCCCAAGTTATTGTTCCAGGTTATTCCCAAGGAACCTCAATGGGAATCTCAGGGTGGACTCCAAACCCTCCTGATGGACTGCACCACCCAAAGGTGGCAAACCTGCATCAGCTCAGTCCCTCATCCCATTCCTTGTCTCAGCCTGACTCTTCCTAATATGCAGCTTTCCCATGGCCCAGTCCCTCAGGAAAAAGCAAAATGCTGCTGATAATGCAGGAGGAGCTCTGCTCTTCAGGGACTGAGAGGCAGGACAGGAGGAGAAACAGGCAAAACTCTGACTCCTCACTGTTTGATCCTTCCCTCCTTCTCCTGTGCTCAGGATTCCCTTCCCTTTCCACCTGTGCAGCTCTGGGCACAAGAGGGGAGGGGGCAAGAAAAATCCTGGTGGGAAAGCAGAGTAGATGCAGCATTCTGATGGAAACCTGACCGAGCAGATGGAAACTTGGAATCCTCAGGGAAGCACTGCAAAGCCTGCAGAGACACCCTGGTGTCCCTCAGGAGTTAAGGATCCACCCTGTGTGGGGAGCCCAGCTGCATCCAGGAAGAAATTGGCCCCCATCATGGGATCTGTAAACCTACAGAACCACCAGGGTGACATTTCTGCAGGCAAAAAGGTGTTTGAGTCCCCAGGGCCGCCCATGCAGTGACCTGCAGGGTTTGCCTGAGGGGTTGGACACTAGGTCAGGTTTGTGCTCTCCTCACCTCACGGAAAGCAGCCCTGCCAGCAGCAGTGCCTGGGCTGGAGACAGCTCCGATGGTCTCTGGTGACAACAGTGCCAGCCTTGGCAGGGCCAGTCCTCCCTCAGGGCAGCTTTGGGCCCCAGAAATGGCCTTGAAATTGGGAATTTTGAAGGTGCCAGCATCTAACTCCTCAGCTTCTATTAATTTTTGCCTTCTTGCCAGTCCTCTTGCTTTACAGACAGGACATATCACTTCTTCTAACTGCTCTAGGACTCCCTGGCCAGGGCCTGTGTGAGGCTTTGGCCATTAATAACAGCCATGGTTCCATTTCTCAACCAGCGTCCACCTCCCTCCCTTGCAGGTGAGCCCCTGCCAGAAAAGATTTGGGATCTGTGGCAAACTCCAAGGCTCTGGAGAGCCTTTGGCCTCCTGCACTTATCTCCAACCCCAACAGAGTGCAAGTTTATCCTGGAAGCTTTCATTGATACTCAGCCACATTCGTCACTTGAGTCTCTGCAGACCCTCTGCCAGTTCAGGTGGGGTTTCTTGCCTCTCCGTTTCCCCCCAGCCCTCAGCTCTGCTTGGGCCAGCCCTGAGAGATGCCTGGCTCCAAGCCACACATCAAGGGCTGGTATCAGATCTGGAGCTCACAGTTCCTTTTTTATGGGGAGAACTTTGGCAGCAGCGGGTCCACCCGAGCCGGCTGCTGAAACCTCTCCTCCCGTCTGCTGTCCCAGCCGTCCCTGCACCAGGGTGGAAACCAAGCCAGGGGCACCTCCTGGGCACATTTCACTCCAGGCTTTGGTGCCAAACCAAGCCAGGGACACCTCCTGGGCACATTTCACTCCAGCCCATGGTCTCTGACCCCCTGTGAGGAGAGCAGCCCTCCACACCCTGCCCATCACATCCTACTGCAGACTCCAGGCCCTGCCCATGCCCGTCTCCTCCTTTGCTGGCATTCAGGCTCTGTAGGAGCCTGAAATCAATGAAATTGGCATGTTCACTCTTTTTTTGGAAATGATACTCCTAGCTTCAGGAAGTTAGATCAGCACATGGAGATGTCCTGCTGGAGGAACATTCCCTTCACCTTTCTTGTTTAATGTTCCAAGGAGGTTTTTTTTTTTCTTTTTTTGATTTTTAATCAGTACAAAAATCAGACAAAAGCCACGCTGTGCTGCAGTACTGAAAGTACATCCCAATAATTCAGAGTAAAATACCGTACAAGACAGGAGGACTCACTCCCCAAACAACCGAAAAAGAAATTCCTGGTTCAACTCCTAAAAGACCTGGCCAATGCTGAGAATGCACAAGTTCCAAATGAACCTGGTGGTACCTTAACACACTGCTGCACAGGTGGCTGAGAAAGCATTTAAAGGGTTAATGGCATCTTTCTGATTATCTGGGCACCGTCTGGGCACACTGAGCCGTGCCCAGGAGCCAGGGATGGGTGGGAAGCACATTCCCAGCTCCACGTCCCCAGCAGGATGTGCTGGCCCATGGGGAGGGCTGTCCCAGGGTCCATCCTGCTGCTGTTTTGTCTCTGCGGGGTCAGGCAGCCCCAGGAGCTGTCAGGAGCTCCCCGTGGCAGCAGACTCTGTGTGAGGCCTCAGTGAGCTTGCACAACACAGCAAAAAGGGATTTTACATTTACAACAGAACAGTGAAGTGTTCTTGTGCTTGGCAATGGGTGGGTGCTCTCTAGACTGGCTGGAAAAGCCTCTTGGGGAAGATGAAACAGGAAAGCCTTATAAATATGATTGTCTGGTAAAAGATTGTGAGAGTAAGGAAACTATAAGTGAGCCTGAAATGAAAGCAAGCTTTGAGATCCCTCAGTTACTGAACAACTGGAAAACAATTGTGTGGCCAGCTGAAGGTAATCTCCTTTTGATGAAACAACACCCTCTGCTTGCAGACAGGCCCAAGGGTCAGAGCAGACCCTGTCAGCTTGGCAGAAGGGGCCCAAAGAGGAGTTTTTTTAGGGTTTTTTAGGCTAACACAGTATGGTAATGTAATGATTCTTACAGGCTGTATGTAAATGCTATAGGATTTGTATCTTGTATTAGATTGGTTAGTGAGAATTAGAATATTCAACACAGAAGAAGATTTATGGTATTGTAACGGGAACCTCGCTCTCTCATCCTCTTTCCCACTCTCTTTACTTCTCTTTACTGCTCTGAGCTGTGGCTGGCAGCTCCCAGCAGGGCCCTGCACTTGGCCCTTTGCAATAAACCACGGGTTCCAGCCCTGGCTTCAGAGATCTCTGGTCCCCATCCATCCCGACCATCCCACCCCCTGTCACTCCTACAACAGCCCTTCAGTCCATGACTGCTCCACAGAGCTTCTGAATCAGGAGCTGGCTGTGTGTGCTGTCCTTCAAACCAATCTCCGCCGCTGGAAGCATCTCTGGAAAGCTGATTGGGCAGAATTTCACTGAGAACTGCCAGTCTGGCAATGACAGGTGTGTTTGGCAGTGTCTTGTACAGCTGTGCATGGTTCCCACCTTCCAGGAAACGCTCCCTGGGGAGCACTGGTCAGAGAGCCAGGCTCCACCAGAAATCATCCAGAACTAAAGCTCAACACAACCCAAGAGCCATTCCAAATACTTGTTAATAATAATAAAAAAAAGCAAACAGAAATTACACACGAGGAATTTCAGTCTGAATCAAACTGCACATCATCATTTCTCGCCATCCTTGTAAAGGCCTGTTGGTTTCCAACTGAAAAATGCCACTGATAAACCACTTGCAGTCCAACAAAGCCACCTGGCTCCCATCCTGACACTTGCACTCACTTGGCTGATTTTTCCCCCCCAAGAACAGACTTTTTTCTGTACAAAGCAGAACCCTCTTGTTCAGCAGAAAGTTCAGAGAGGCAGAGGAGGAAGAGGAGGTTGAGGATGAAACCCTGCATCCCAGGAGGAGAGGATCTCTGAGCTGGTGCACAGGGTGGGTGTGGCAGGACCTCTGTCCCCCTGTGCCTCTCTCTGTGACCCTGGGGGAGGGCTGAGTGCCAGCAGAGACTCCTGGGGGCTCCAAGCCCCTCTCCCATGGCACAGGGAGGGCTCATGGGCACCTCACTGTGCCCCCAGGAAAATGAAACCTGTGACACCCCGTGCTGCTGGGCAGGGAAGAAGGTTTGGGGTGTCACAGCCTCCTTCCCCGTGCTGCCTCCTGTCTTGGGAGATGCCACACTGCCTGCCAGGGTCACAGGGCCTTGTGTGACACCTGGAGAGTGTCCTGCTCTGCCCTGTGACAGGCTGCAGTGTGTTCCAGGGGACAGAGCCATCCCAGGACACCCCTCCATCCTCACCCTGCCAGCTCCTGCTCTGCTCAGGCATTTGCCAAAGACAGAGGAGCTCAGCAAGTCTCTCAAACACCCAGTGGGGCTCTTGGGACTGTTCTGTGTAGGGTCAGAATTTGGGCACAACGGCCCTGTGGGTCCCTCCCAGTTTGGGATATTCTGCAATTCTGTGATTCTATGAAGCGTTTGTTGGTGTTTGCATTCAGACAAGAGGCTGGGGAGGTCTGTGTGTGTCAGAGCAGCCCAGCAAGATGAGGGATGAGCTCATGGGAGCTGCCATGACATCACAGGGCACGGCACCCCGGCCTGCTGCTGCTGCACGTGGGCTGGAAAGGTCTGTGCATGACAGAACCTTCCTGCACAGAACTGCAAACATTTGTTCTGGAAGGGTCTGGGTGCTCGTGGCTAAGAGCAATAAATACAGATTTCATTTCATGGTTAATGCCCTGTCCAGGGTAAAATGCTCATTTTTAATATCGCTGCCTGCGATCTGACATTACCAACGAGATGTTGCAATGCAATCTCTGAGTCACTGAGCAGCAGATAATGGTATTTGCTTGAGTTCAATCTGGAGGAGTTGGCCCCATTTATCAAGCTCAAAAAACCGATGCCAGAGAGTCTGCCAGAGAGTCTGTCTGGCCTGTGCTGCACGAGTTACTCGAGCCAGGGCTGAGAGGAGAGGGGGGGAGAGGGAGCAGACCTGGATGTCACCGGGGGGGATCTCCTGGGAGGGTGAATCCCTCTCTCCCTCCTTGGGGTCAGCCAAGAGTTTGGGGTATGAGGGAGTCAGGAGTGACCACGTCGCTCTGCCTTTTAGGCTGCCCCAAGGGAGCTGCTGTCCCAAAGCTGACATTTGGGGTCTGGGCAGTCCCTGTGACGTGGAGAAGTGGCCAATGTCGCAGGATCCCAAGGGAGCTGCTGTCCCACAGCAGGACCAGGCACAGCTGAGATTTGGGGTCTGGGCAATCCCTGTGACATGGAGGAGGTGGCCAGTGTGAGAGGATCCCAAGGTCATGCTGTCTTCTTCTTCCTCCTTCCTTCTCCTTCCTTCTCCTTCCTCCTTCTTCATCCTCCTTCCTCCTCCTCCCTCCTCCTGCCTTCCCCTTCCTTCTCCATCCTTCTCCGTCCTTCTCCTTCCTTCTTCTTCCTCCTTCTCCATCCTCTTTCCTCCTTCTGCCTCCTCCTTCATCCTCCTTCCTCCTCCTGGCTCCTCTAACCTTCTCCTCCCTCCTCCTGCCTTCTCTAACCTTCTCCTGCCTTCTCCTTCCTTCTCCTGCCTCTCCATCCTTCTCCATCCTTCTCCTTCATCCTCCTGCCCTCACCCTAAGCTGCCCAACAGGATCTCCCTGTCCAGTGGATAAAATTCCCATCCAGGCTCTGCTCAGGGTTGGCACTGAGGGCTGGGAGCTGGGTCTGGGACTGGAGCTGGGTCTGGGACTGGAGCTGGTGACCCACAGGAGACCTCCCAGCTCTGAGCATCCTCTCCAGAACGAGTCGCCACTGCTTGCTCAAATGCTTGTCACTGAAATGTGGTATTTTGGGCATCAAATTCATCATTTCAAAGAGAAATTTAATTTTCCTACAAAAACAACAACAACAAAAAAGCAAAAATTTTATTTCCAATTAAATCCAGAAAAACTCAATGTGATTGAAGAATTTCTGGTTTTAATTGCCAAATGCAGAATGTTGGGGAAACTTGGAGAATCCAAAAAAATATTTTGGACTCAACTTTCAGTTGCCAAAGGAGGATGATGCCATCTTTAAGCTGCCAGATTTCAGACGAGCCTCGGTTTATTCAAATTAATCTATATGTTGACAAAAAACACTTCATGAAAACAACTTTTCTCAGGAACAATTTCCATTTCCCAATTCTGTGACCCGAAAATGCATGCCAAAGCTCTCTAAGAGTGCTTTAGTTTATTTAACTGAAAAGCAAAATGACAATAAAGCGAATATTTAAAGTGAAGCTCTGTTCTGAAAATACATCCACTTAATGCTTAAAGGATTCAGCTTCACAGAGCTGGAAACAATTAGGAACCAAATCAATTGGGAGAAGGAATTTAATCAGAAAAATGTGAATGCTAAGTGGGAATTGTTGAAAAACATTTTATGCGTTGCCCCAGAACCACAATCCCACAATTGAGAAAGAAGGCAACACTGGTTTAAAAAAAATAGACAACTCTGGCTCGTGAGGGAAGTGAAGACAACAGTGAAAAATAAGAAAACCATATATAACTAAAGAAAGTGGAAACTGATCCTAATGAATGAGAAGTGAGGAGCTGCAGAAAGCTGATAAGGAAAGCCAAGAGCTGAGAACAACGTTTGGGCTGCGAACCTGAGCGAAGGAGCAGCACTTCTGTCAGTGAAAATGGAATAATTATTGCTCTGGGGAGGCTGTGGCTCGTGTTAGACTCGGGGTGGGTGCACCAGAGCAGCTGCAGCAGAAATCTGCTCACCAGGGGCTGGGCATCGCCTCTGGGCATCGCCACAGCAACAGAGGAATTTCAGTGAGGGAAATGGGATTAAAGCCAACTCACAGACCTACAGAAGAGAGAACGTGTCAAGCTAAGGCTCACCTTTTTCCTGGAATTGCAGTTTTGATTGATAAAATGATATTGGTGCTGTAATACACTCAGACTCCTGCAGGGCCACTGCCCTGCTACATTTTGGTGAAGAAAGCAGAACAATGGCCAATTAACACAGGCCATATTTAACAGCTTAGAGCTGGCTGTGGGGTGTCCCAGCTGTGCCTGTCAGTGGGAACTCCACACCCAGAGGGAGGAAAGGAGCTCCCCGGGGGTCAGGGCTGGGCCCTGGGCTGTTCAGCTGCCTTATCAATGATCTGGAAATAGATTAGATCATCTGTGCTGGCACTGAGACAAACAAGTGGATGGAATGGTCACCGTGCACAAGCAGATAATGCAGCCACACATCCAGGGGTGGATTATTGGCCGCAGAGGCACCCCAGGGTGCTGTGTCCTGGGGACGGTGGCCGTGCAGAGCTTGTGCAGGCTGTGCCCCCTCGCAGGTGAAGGTGAAATTCCCAGGGCAGCAGGGCAGCCCCAGTGCCCTGAGTGCCCCTGGGTGTGTCCAGCACCCAGCTCTGGGGCTCACTGGGCACGGGGATGTTGAGAGGCTGGGCAAAAGCTGGGAATTTGGTTATAGAGAACCAGCCCTACAGTGAGAGTCCTTCAGAATGCACCCAATGCACAGTGGCCCAAACCAGCTCTTCGCTTCATAGAGCAACAGAATCCCAGGTGGTTTGGGTTGGGAACGACCTTAAAACCCATCCTGTGCCACCCCTGCCATGGCAGGGACACCTTCCCCTGCCCCAGGCTGCTCCAACCCCGATGTCCAGCCTGGCCTTGGGCACTGCCAGGGATCCAGGGGCAGCCCCAGCTGCTCTGGGCACCCTGTGCCAGGGCCTGCCCACCCTGCCAGGGAACAATTCCTTCTGTATATCCAATCTAAACCTGCTTTCTGTCAGTGTGAAGCCATTCCCCCCTTTCCTGTCACTCTAAGCCTTTGTGAGTTCCCATCAGGTCCTGGAAGGTCACAATTAGATCACATTAAAACTTCTCCTGTCCAGGTGAACAGTCCCAGCTGTGCCAGCCTCTCCTCCCAGCGGAGCTGCTCCATCCCTGGCATCATCCTGGAGCCTCCTCTGGGCTCTCTCCAGCTCCTGCCTGTGCTGGGACCCCAGAGAGAAACAGAACTTGCCCTGTGACATCTCTCCCACCTGCTTACTACCATTGGACAATGAACCCCAGGATGGAAATGGATCAACACTTATAAAAAGGTGAAAACTCCTGACTCTGGGTCCACCTTGGGTCCACCTTGGATCTTATTTCTATTGGACACTGAACCCCAGTATGGAAATGGACCAAAACTTATAAAAAGGTGAAAACTCCTGACTCTGAGTCCATCCTGGGTGCAGCCCTAGCTGGGCTCTTGCACTGCCCCAGGTGGATCCTTTGAGGCCTTTTAATGAATCCCCACTTTGTTCCTTTAACTGTGTCCAGCCTCTGCTCCAGGAGCCTCTCCAGGCACCCCCAGCACTCCCGGGTGCAGAGAGTGGCTCTGGCTGCCCCTGTGCCAACATCCAACATGTTTTACAGCTGACCTGCGAGGAATGTGTGTCACTGAGGAGGATCTGCAGCCCTGGAGAGCACAGAGCGCAGCTGCATTGTTTAAAAGTGCCTGATGCAGCAGAGATGATCTCAGGGAGATAACTCCAGGAGTGTGCTACAGCAACTACCTTCGCCAGTGGAAGATTCTTATAAATTCACTCCTCCTGCCATCCTTCTGCAAAGGGTCAGGAGATGTACTGACAATAGCAGCATGCAAATATTTCAGGACTTGGCCACACGATGAGCAAACACTCTGGATAGTTTCAGCACGAGATTAAAATGCCAGATCAGCGAGCAGCGCTGCACTTTAAATATGCTCACTAATTTATGAAGTTTATTCTTAGCAAGCTTGCAGACTTCAGAAAGTTGAATTTCTTGCTGACAAGTGGGGCTGGGCAGGCTGGGTGTGTGTGTGTGCTGTGGCCCCAGAGGCAGTGCAGGGGAGCAGGTCCCACTGAGCCCTGCATGGGGCAGCAGGGCTGGGTGTCCAGACTCTTGTGCAGCCTCAGAGTACAGAACCAGGCTCTTGGCACACCCCACGCCCCTCCAAGGAGCTGCTGCCTCCCACTCCAGGCTCAGACATCCCTTATCTGCTTCCCCTGTGTGCTGTGGGTTAACTGCTCTGAGCAGCACTGCCAGCATCAGCCCCTGTGCTCCAGGAGCAGCAGCAGGGTCACCTCCCACACACACCCAGGGCTGAGCCAACACACCTCCCCTACCAGCACAGCCTCCTCCATGGTCCCCAAGGACAGCCCTGTCCCTTTTCCTGACAGTGCTGTGCCCAGCACCTCTCATCTGCCCATGCCAGAGCCTGGGCTCAGGAGCTTAGTGATGATTTATCCCAGTCCAGGCTGCTGGGAGGTGTCTCAGGTGGGACACAGCAGGCACCAGGTACACCCCCAGTGCCCCTCAGCCCTCTGCCTCTGCTGGGCTCCATGGCCCTGAGGAGCTGGAGCAGGGCCTGGGGTAGCAGGGCTTCCTCAGGAGGGAACCAGTGCTGGCACTGCTTCTAAAGAGATAAGAGATAAGATAGAGATGATAGATATAAGATGATAGATAAAAGATATAAGATGTAAGATATGAGAGATAAGATATAGATATGATAGGTATAAGATGATAGATGCTTATAAGATATAAGAGATAATATATGAGATAAGAGATAAGATAGATATAGGATGTAAGAAATAAGAGATAAGAGATAAGATAGGTATGAGATAGATATAAGATATCTGATATAAGATAGATATCAGATATATATTTTTAGTTTCCTTCTTATCCAATCTGAACTAAAGAGCGTGTTCAGGAGCCCTTCTGAAGGGCTGTGTGTCCACCTTTCACCACCACCATCCTGAAGATGAAGCCTGGCAGCAGGACAGAGCTCTGGGATGATGTTTGGAGTCCTGTGCACCAACATTTCCCAACCCCTTGGGCCCTGGGCACAGGGATGCAGAGAAGGGATGCTCTGTGGGACAGGGATGCAGAAAAGAGATGCCCTGTGTCACAGAGATGCCCCGTGGCACAGGGATGCAGAGGAAGGAGAATCCCATGTGGCACAAGGATGAAAAGAAAGGATGCTCTGTGTCACATGGATGCCCTATGGCACAGGGATGCAGAGAAAGGATGCTCTGTGGTACAGGGATGCAGAGAAGGGATGCTCTGTGGCACAGGGATGTCCCATGGCACAGGGATGAGAAGGAGGAATGTCCTGTGTCACAGAGATGCCCTATGGCACAGGGATGCAGAGAAGAGATGCCCTGTGGCACAGGGATGCTCTGTGTCACAGGGATGAAAAGGAGGGATGCCCTATGGCACAGGGATGCAGAGAAGAGATGCCCTGTGGCACAGGGATGCTCTGTGTCACAGGGATGAAAAGGAGGGATGCCCTATGGCACAGGGATGCAGAGAAGAGATGCCCTGTGGCACAGGGATGCTCTGTGTCACAGGGATGAAAAGGAGGGATGCCCTATGGCACAGGGATGCAGAGAAGTGATGCTCTGTGGCACAGGGATGCAACGAGGGGCGATCCCTGGGCAGGGAGCCTCTTTTCAGCCCCGGGGCCAGCCTGGGCACTGCGTGCTGGGCCAGCTCCTCGGCAGGGCGGTGCCAGCCCCCGCGGCGGTGCCCCCGTGCTGTTTGTGGGGCAGGAGTGGCACAGAGGGCAGCGGGATCTGCGGGATGGGGCTCGCAGCCGTCCGGGGCCGCTCCGCAGCTCCGGGAGCTGTCGCTGCTCTCCTGCCAGGGAAAAGGCTTTCCCAGGAACATTTCCTGGGCTGGGAGCAAATCCCACACGGCATCACAGCCCTCCAACAGCAAAGGCATGTTGTTAGTCACAGTGCAAATGGGCTGCGTGTGCCTCTGCTGGTAGGTCAACAAACTCCTCTGCCCCGTCCAGCAGTGCTGGGTGATGGGGAGTGTCCCACTGAAACCAGAATGAAACCAGTGCTCCTGGCTGGGTGATGGGAGAATGTCCCACCTAAACCAACCCTCCTGGCTGGGTGATGGATAAATTTCCCATCAAATCCAACCCTCCTGTTTGAGTGATGGGCGAATATCCCACCTAAACCAGCCCTTCTGGCTGGGTGATGGACAAATATTCCCCCAGAACCTGGCTGGGTGATGGGTGAAAGTCCCACCTAAAGCAACCCTCCTGGCTGGGTGATGAGAAATTTCCCACCAAATCCAACCCTCCTGGCTGGGTGATGGGCAAATATCCCATCAACCCTCCTGGCTGGGTGATGGATAAATGTTCCACCTAAACAAATCCTCCTGGCTGGGTGATGAGAAATTTCCCACCTAATCCAACCCTCCTGGCTGGGTGATGGGCGAATATCCCATCAACCCTCCTGGCTGATGGATAAATTTCCCACCTAACCAACCCTGGAGAGCTGGGGAGGTGACACCCCAGCCCTGTCACATCTGTCAGAACACCACCCCAGCAGATCTCTGCCCTCCAGCTCGGGGGTTTTGTCCTTTTGCAAGGCACCCCTGAGAGCAGGGATCTCTGGATCTCTGGATCTCTGTCGCCCAAAGCCCAGAGCACGAGCTGAGCTCCTCTCCAGTCCCAGGCAGGAAGGCCAAGAAATAAAGCAGGTACATTCCAGGAATGCTGCAAGCAGCAAACACTGCATGAATCACGTCAGGCCACGTCTCCTTCCCAAAAATCACACTTGGGCTGGGCACCCCCCCTTGGAGCTTGGCCCTTCCAGCACAGACAGGTCCTGCCCACCTGGGGTGGTGGAGGAGTGGGGAAAGCACCGGGCAGAGGGAGGTTTGGGGCAGCCATGAGGGGTGGAAGAGCCACACATCATCCCCCAGACTGTGCCCCTGCTCCATCTGCACCCTCTGAGCTGCTCAGGGGCATCAAACCAACGCCACAGGCCTTGGCACAGGGCACTGCTCCTGTCACAGCACCCTCAGCTCCCCTGCTCCTCTGGAATGATTATAGATATAATAAATAATTATTTATTTTCTCCATCTTAAACCCCACTGGAATATTTAGAAATATTATAAATATTTATTTATTTTCTCTATCTTAAACCCCCACTGGAATATTTAGAAATATGATAAATAATTATTTATTTTCTCCATCTTAAACCCCACTGGGATATTGATAAATATTATAAATATTTATTTATTTTCCTGCTCCCACACACCAGCCCTGCCCTGCCCAGTGTGCCAGGGCTGACCTGGCTGGCCTCCAGATGGGAAATAAAGGAATTTGAGGGGACCACAGCTCCCACTGAGCAGCCAGCCCTGGCAGAGCAGGGCACTCACCCCGAGCCCCAGCCCAACCCCTTGGGCACAGGGGAACAGCTGGAGCGTGCCCAGAGGAGGAGGATGAGGGTGGGAGGAAGGCCCATGGAATGTGCCCAGAGGAGGAGGATGAGGGTGGCAGGAAGGCCCATGGAGCGTGCCCGGAAGAGGAGGATGAGGGTGGGAGGAAGGCCCATGGAATGTGCCCAGAGGAGGATGAGGATGGGAGGAAGGCCCATGGAATGTGCCCAGAGGAGGAGGATGAGGGTGGGAGGAAGCCCCGTGTGCCCAGCCCTGCTGGGATGCTCCAGGAGTCCCGGGATGCTGCTCAGCTCATCCCAACAGGACGGAGGTTTCTGCTAGTTGCGTTTCATGAAAAGCTGCTGGCAAAAATGCGCATTTTCTTTGGCCGTGTTTTGCATGGATTTGGCAAAAATGTAACGTTAGTGTCTCCCCTTGAGAGAACTTTATTGAGTGGAACAAAGTGGGATATTTTTAGCTACCCATTGTTAGCTGCAGAACAAAGCCATAACTAAGATATTTTGTCTCTTACACTGAAATGGGACTATCAGACAAATCCATGTACAGTCAAATGTGGCTGCCCATTCACATGGAGCACGAGAGGGAAACTATTTTTAGCCTGAACGCTCCACACAACAGCCACATTTCCACATTTCCCTTCCCCTCCAAGCTGGACCACCAGAAAACACAGAGGAAACACAGAGAGGCAGCACCAGAGAGCAGCACTGGGCAGGGGGACCTGGGGTCACCTCCTGCTGCTGGCCCTGGGGCCGTCTGACAAGTGACATTTATAGGAGAGGTCACCTAAAAAAGAGCACTTTCATTTTTCTGCCTTTTGGGTGTTTTCCTCCGTGCTCGGAGCTGAAGTGATGAGAGGCAGGAGGAAGCAGTAAAGCAGGACACAGAGGGCTCTCAGAACAGCGCTGAACCCTGAGCCCTCCCTGCTCCCAAAACACTCGTGCATGGCCCTTCTGGGGGCTTCTAAATCCTGCCAGAGCAACGAAGCCCTCCTGGGGCCACCAAATCCTCCTGGGGGCCACCAAACCCTCCTCAAGGGTCAGCCATCCCTACCAGGGCCACCAAACCCTCCTGGAAGCCACCAAATCCTCCTCGGGGTCAGCCATGCCTACCAGAGCCATCAAACCCTCCTGGAAGCCACCAAATCCTCCTGGAAGCCACCAAACAATCCTAGGGGCCAGCAAACCCTCCTGGGGCCCAGCAAATCCTCCTCGGGGTCACCAAACCCTGCCAGGGCCACCAAACCCTCCTGGGGGCCACCAAACAATCCTAGGGTCCAGCAAACCCTCCTGGGGACCAACAATCCCTCCTGGAAGCCACCAAGCCCTACCAGGGCTACCAAACAATCCTGGGGGCCACCAAATCCTCTTGGGGGCCACCAAACCCTCCTGGAAACCACCAAACCCTACCAGGGCCACCAAACCCTGCCAGGGCCACCAAACCCTGCCAGGGCCACCAATCC
>NW_005054457.1:168980-170014 GCF_000277835.1 Geospiza fortis
TAACCCCCGAGATAGCGGAGAGCCCGGCCCGGGGCTGCGTTGGGAAGTTTTAACCCCGAGATAGCCGAGAGCCCGGCCCGGGGCTGCCGAAGCTGGGATGTCAGCACATGACATCGGCGCTCCTGTGAAGTATTCGGGTAACAGAAACAAAGCGCTCCATAAATGCCCCGGATTTCTGCGTGTGAGAGATGCCGGGAGCTTCTTCTAAGCGCTCCTTGTGGTTTGCAGTGTGAGTCACCGAGAGGCTGCGTTAAACACCGAGAGTTTGATGCGACCAGGATGGCCCTGCGCGGTTCAGGGAGCCGGGACACGCTCATGGCAAAGGAGGAGTAAAAGAGGGGTGACACCACAAAGCTGAGCTGCTGGGGGGGTCCCACCGTGCCCGCTGGGGTGGGGACACCAGAGAAACCAGCAGAGCAGTGTCCCAATGGCTGCAGCACAGCCAGAAGCTTTGGGAACCTTTGGGAAGCTCTGGGGCCCATCAGCTCCATCGTCCCCGTGCTCAGCCACCTCTGGCTGCCGGGCTGGCTCTGAGTGCCAGCCACACCGTGTGCCCCGAGTGCCAAACACCTTGTGCCCGCTCCTGAGGGAGTGCCACGCTCCTCAGAGATCTGTCTGCACTCACAGCCTGCCAGGTGCCGCTGGGACCCCTCCAAAGCCCAGGAGCAGCAGCAGCAGCAGCGATGCCCGGCTCTGCTGTGTCCCCAAAGCTGTCCCCACACGCCGTGTGTCACCCTCACCGAGCCGAGGACAGGACAACACGAAGAAGGAACATGAATTAATTACCTGAGGGCTTTTCGAGCGTCCTGCAGGAGATGCTGCTCTGCCGCTGCTCCGCGGCTTGGGGCTGCTTTGACCAGGGAGCACCGATCGTGTTTTATAAACTTGAAGCACAGTAAGAACGGGTTTAAAATAGAGTGAACGGAGCTGGTGCGGGTGGAATTAGACAAACTCTGCGAGCTGCTTTTCCAAAAATAAATTAACTTCTTGCAGCCCTCGGCGGAGCAGAGGCGGGGGCCGGGGGCTCCCGCGGG
>NW_005054457.1:170054-173030 GCF_000277835.1 Geospiza fortis
GAGCTGGGGCTGCCCCGCTCCCGGGGCTGCATGGGCGGGGGGCAGCCCCACCGCATCCCCCCCAGCCCCTCTGCACCCCAGTGAATGTCTGTGCCCTGGCACAGGGCAGCCAGGCACCTGAGGAGTCGTCCCCTGGCAGGATCCCAGCCAAGGGTGGCACTGATGGGGCAGTCCCTGCCAGGATTGTTGTTTCAGCGTGTGCTGGGCATTTCTGTCAGCCCAGGGAGGCCAGGCTGGGTGAGCAGAGCAGGTGTTGGCACTGAAAAGTGCCCCTGCTTGGGTGGAACTGGGCAATGGGGAGCTGAAGGAGGGGGCACAGAGAATCAAAGGAAAGTTTGGAAGTGTTGGAAAGGACTTTAAAGATCATCCCATCCAACCCCTGCCATGGCAGGGACACCTTCCCCTGTCCCAGGGACACCTCTCACTACCCCAGGCTGCTCCAAGCCCTGTCCAGCCTGGCCTTGGGCACTGCCAGGGATCCAGGGGCAACCACAGCTGCTCTGGGCACCTGTGCCAGGGCCTGCCCACCTTCACAGGGAACAATTCCTGATTCCCAGTATCCCACCCATCCCTGCCCTCAGGCAGTGGGAGCCATTCCCTGTGTCCTGGTGCTCCAGGCCTTGTCCCCAGTCCCTCTGCAGCTCTCCTGGAGCCCCTCCAGGCACTGGAAGGGGCTTTAAGGTCCCTCTGGAGCCTTCTGCTCTCAACAACTCTCATGGGCTGATCTCACACAGGTGGCAGGGGGAGGTGGCACTTCCTGCATCCTGCTCTCCTGAGCGTGGGCTCAGAGACCACACAGTCTGTCCCCACCCACCTGAGCTCTGGAGGGTTTATTGAGCTCTGCCCAGCCCTCCCAGAGCTGCTGTCACCTTGGGCACTGCAGGCTGAGCACCAGAGCAGGCATGGCATGACCTGCCTATAAACCCTGCACGTCCCCAGGGCTTTCTCCTCACTGGGAACAAGCAGAATGGTGTCCCCCCACCTGTGCCCTCAGTGCCACTGTGGTGCTGGGGATAGCACTGGTGGCAACCCCTAAAAAAATAAAACAAACTAACAAATAAGCAAAACAAAACAAAACCAACCAAACAAAAACCATCCCTGTAGGTTTTTTGACACCAGCAGGGAAGCAAATCCCTCTTCCATCTGGCACCCAGGCCAAGGGCAGCCCTCCCTGGGCGGGCAGGATGCCACTCCCCAGGCAGGGAAAGTCCTTTCCCTGCTATTTATTTATATCCATGTGGCTGTAAACTCCCCCGCTGCTGTGTTAGTGTGAACCTGCTGCTCACACTAACAAACACATCTCCCTCTGGTCAGAGCAGCAGTCCCTGCCCGGGGAGCTGGGGATCTCCACCAGCCCTCGCAGAAATCCCCAGCTCCCACTGGGTTTGTTTGCACAGCAGCTTGTGAGTGAAATCCTTTTGGCAAAGCAGCTCAGAGAGCTGAGGCAGAGCCCCAAAGGCCACAGCAGTGGTGAGACAGGGTGATGGTCCCTGGAAGGTTCTTCAGTGTCACACCCAGAGCCTGCCCAGGGTTTGCACAGGGCAGAGCTGCAGTCCATACAAAATATCCCTTGAAAGCAGGAGGGTTTTGGGACAGGCACAGAAAGGGGAGCAGTGACATTTCTGGGGTGGAGAGGTGGGAGTTTCTGTATTAACAAGTTTCTGTGCCAATACAGAAATTCCAGAGCTCTGTGTATTTGGGGTGTGTTTCTGTACCAGCACAGAAATCATGATGTGTTTGCACAGGCAGAGCTGCAGTCCCTGCAAAATGTCCTTTAGAAGCAGGAGGGTTTTAGGACAGGCACAAAAAAGGGAACAGTGACATTTCTGGGGTGGAGAGATGGGAGTTTCTGTATTAACAAGTTTCTGTACCAATACAGAAATACCATTGTATTTCTGTATCAATAAATTTCTGTACCAATACAGAAATCCCAGGACTCTGTGTATTTGGGGTGTGTTTTTTGTGCCAATACATAAATACCTTTGTATTTCTGTATCAATAAGTTTCTGTACCAGTACAGAAATCCCAGGGCTCTGTGTATTTGGGGTGTGTTTCTGTACCAATACACAATACACTTGATATTCAGGTTGCCATCCTTAGAGCTCAGAGTTAAAAATCCACAGTGGGCAGTGGAACAGCTCCCACTTCCCTCAGGTTCCTTCTGAGCCATCTGCTGTCCATCACTGCCCCTGCCCACTCCAAATTGGAATTTTTGCTCCTTGCAGAGGAAGATGCTCAGCACAATTTTGCTCCACAGGTGGGGCAGGACCTTCCTACAGCAACACCGGAGTGTGGCCCAGGGTGAGGAGGAGAGGCAGGGTGAGCTCAGGGGCACTTCCAGAGCAAGCCCTGAGTGCTGGCAGCAGTGTAACCCCACAGGCCACACGGGATCCCCCTGCCAGCCCCACACCTGGTGAGTTGATCCCATCCAAAAGGAGCTGAAATGATGCTCAGCAGAGGGGCTCAGCTCCGCCCTGCAGCACAGGATGGGTGTGGTGACAGCTTAGGGACACCTGTGGGTGGCACGGAGGTGGCAGGCAGGGACAGGGCTGTTCCCTGGCAGCCAGCACTGGTTCTTGGGGTCCCTTAGTGCCCATGGGTGCTGCAGGCAGGGACGGGGCTGTCCCCTGGCAATCACACCGAGCAGCCAGCACTGGTTCTTGTGGTCACTTGGTGCCCGTGGGTGGCACAGAGGTGGCAGGGAGGGACGGGGCTGTCCCCTGGCAATCCCACCGAGCAGCCAGCGCTGGTTCTTGGGGTCCCTTGCTGCCCATGGGTGCCGCAGTGCGCCAGGGGAGGTGGCAGTGTGACGGCGGCACTGTCACTGTGCTCGGGATGGGGACACCAGGGGTGTCCCGGGTGTCGATGCGGGGAAGCAGGACGCGGGGTTTGGCTGCGGCAGCACCCCGGATCCGAGCAGGTGCTGACCCAGCGGGGGTTTCTGGCAGGGCTGCGGTCCCGAGCCGCCGCCGCCCG
>NW_005054457.1:173114-176993 GCF_000277835.1 Geospiza fortis
GGAGCCGCGGCGGAGCAGAACCATCCCCGAGCGGGGCGGGACGGACAGCGGGCAGCGGGATGGACAGACACCGGGCAGCGGGACAGACGGACAGCGGGCAGGGGGATGGACAGACACCGGGCAGCGGGACAGACGGGCAGCGGGCAGCGGGACGGACAGACAGCTGGCAACGGGAGGGACAGACACCGGGCAGTGGGACAGACGGACACCGGGCAGCGGGATGGACAGACACAGGGCAGTGGGACAGACGGACAGCGGGCAGGGGGATGGACAGACACCGGGCAGCGGGACAGACGGGCAGCGGGCAGCGGGACGGACAGACAGCTGGCAACGGGAGGGACAGACACCGGGCAGTGGGACAGACGGACACCGGGCAGCGGGATGGACAGACACAGGGCAGTGGGACAGACGGACAGCGGGCAGTGGGATGGACAGACTCAGGGCAGTGGGACA
This sequence comes from Geospiza fortis, assembly GCF_000277835.1. NCBI lineage: Eukaryota > Metazoa > Chordata > Aves > Passeriformes > Thraupidae > Geospiza > Geospiza fortis. The sequence goes on from NW_005054457.1 coordinate 173,568, forward strand.
GACAGACAGCGGGCAGTGGGAGGGACATCGGGCAGCGGGATGGACAGATATCGGGCAGTGGGATGGACAGGTATCGGGCAGTGGGATGGACACTGGGCAGAGGGACAGACAGACACTGGGCAGCGGGATGGAAAATGGGCAGTGGGACGGACAGTGGGCTGTGGGACAGACGGACAGTGGGCAGCGGGATGGACAGACACCAGGCAGTGGGACAGACACCGGGTAGCGGGAGGGACACTGAGCAGCGGGAGGGACAGACACCAGACAGAGGGACGGATGGACACCGGGCAGCGGGACAGACAGACACCGGGCAGCGGGAGGGACACCGGGCACTCCCTCGGGGCCAGTGGGCTCTGCAGAGCCTTTGAGAGCAGCGCCCGTGGCACACAGCCCCTGCTGCAGCCCGTCCATCCCTGAACATCCCTGGCAGCCCGCAGCCTGTGCTCGGGCTGCTCCTCCTGCCCTGTCAAGCCCCAGTCCTCCAGGCAAGCTCCTTCCCTGCCTGTGATCTGAAGGGATGGGGAAGGACAAACTGAAGCCTTTCCCCAGGATACCCCCAAAATACATACACAAATAAAAATGCCCTTTCAGAGCCTGTGAAGCCCCAAGCTGCCATCAAGGGAAGCCTCGTGTCCCTGCTGTGGACAGCTCCATCACACTGCAAAACCCCAGGGCTCTGCTATTTGGGGTGTGGATGAAAGAGCCCCATCCCTCAGGGGAAGTGGCAGGGTTGGATGCAGCAGCCATGCCCTAAAACATGAAATAACTTGTTCACCCCACACACTGCATGTCTGGGATACAAATACATACAAATGCTTCCCTCAGACACCCAGCCAGCCCTAGGGATGTTCTCCTGCACCAGGATGCTCTGCCCTGTGGAGGAGGGCAAAGGGAATGGGGCACATCCCTTGGTGGGGCACCTGTGCCTGTGTGGGGACAACAGGACTTGTTCAGGGACACCCTGGAACTGGTGCAGCTGCTCCTGTGCTCTCAGCAGCCCGAGGGACCCCAATCCCTCCTGGCCCCACTGCTGCCCACACCCAGCTGGGCATGGGGGCTCGGGCACCGTGCATGGGGCCGGCAATGCTCTCCCCACGCTATTCTTAGGAAGGGTAAAGTTTACACAAGAAATTTAAGCTTTAAGCCCAGGCACCATAAATAGTCTATTTTTCAAGGGCTTCAAGTCAGTTGTAGGCTCAAAGCCAGAGCCAAAATTTGGCAGCTGTCTTTGTTTAGTGATTAATTAAAATGAGGTAACAAAACGAGACATATCTATTAACGAGGGTATTTGCAGCGTCAGTAGAGGATTCCAAATGGCTGGTTTTTTTTCCCCTTTTAATCTTCAAACCTCTCGTTAGGAAAACAAGCTCTTCCTCCGGGCTGGGAGGGAGGGGCCTAGCCGCGGCCCCTCGGCCGGGCAGGGAGGGGAGCGGCGGGCGGGCGAGGCTTTATCTTTATGGTCCTCTTCCTTTAAACAAAGCAAACCTCTGCATAAAGATTTTTCCAGTTTGGAGATTTTATTAGACCTTCAAGTAAACTTCAATGGAGAGACCCTTGGCTGTGACAGAGGCGGGAGGGGGGGCGGCTTTGAGCATCGCCGGCCTTTCCCCAGAGGGTGCCACCCAGTGGGACTAAAATGGGAGTGATGCAGGCAAAGGGGCATTTTCCAGGCTCTTTTCCACATTTGCCAGGCAAACAGGGCCAAAGCCGTGTTCCCTCCTTGTCTTGGGGCAGCAGTACAGAGCGTTTTGGGCACCCTGAGGAGGTGAGACCAGACGAGGTGACAAGGAGGAGGGTGAGGATGGAGCCTGGGAGGCTCGTTCCCATCCGCTGTGCTCTCAGCTCATCCCTGACGCTGGATGCATTTCCCAGCTTGGGAAACCAAGTGGAGCATGAAGCTGGCCTGTGTGGGAGGTGCCTGTGGTCAGGGGAGGGGGTTAAAGTGTGTGCAGGGGTCAGAGGCAGCTCTCAGGGGTGTGTGAAACAGGTTCACCCTCCCCGAGGCTCCGAAGGCTAAGCCACATGGGAAAGCACCCAAGTATGAGGAAAAGGGAAAAACATCCCAAAATAGTTTAGTCTTGTTTTCTGCACTGAGAGCCCAGACAGGGTGGGAGTTCTGGTTGTGTCTGAGCTAAAAATTACAGTAAATAGAGCAGTGGCTGCAAAGCCCCATGTTCTGGATAAGAGGAACATGTGCAAACACCGTCCATCAGGGCGAAGCCACGCTGAGGTGAAGGACCACAAATAAATGAGGAGGGGGATGCAGTGAAATGAGCTCTGTGTCAAGGGTGAGCTGTCAGCCACCCACTGAAGGGTGTGCTCACCCCAGTTTGGTTCATGGGATCACTGGGAGTGAGCTTTGTACTGAGGGATCGCTCTGAGCAGAGGTGGGATCCCAGCATCTCTGTCTGCCCGGGGCTCTGGCACCACTGAGCCCACGGGCACCAAGAGGGGCTGGTTCTGCCAGGACAGGGCAGCTCTGGGCCCTCCTGCTCTCCCTGCACCACCCTCCAGGCCCATCTCAGCTGCTGGGGAAAGCCCAGCAGAAATGCTGAGCTCTGGTTTCTGGAGGAGGTGATGGAGTGGGGGCCATCCATGCAACAACCAGAGAGGTCCTGAAGGGATCTGCTCCTGTGGCACAGACGTGCGGAGCGGGATGGGGATGGGGAGAGGGCTGGAGCTCAGAGTGGGGGAAAGCTCACTGCTCCTCCTTGGGGGATCACTGTCCTAGGGAGGATTCAGAGTGGGGGAAAGCTCACTGCTCTTCCTTTGGGGATCACTGTTGCATGGAGCTCAGAGTGGGGGAAAGCTCACTGCTCCTCCTTGGGGCATCACTGTCCCATGGAGCTCAGAGTGGGGGAAAGCTCACTGCTCCTCCTTGGGGGATCCCTCTCCCATGCAGGAACAAACAGGGGACACATCCCATGAATGCTCCATGGCTCTCTTTAACCATCAGGAGCTGCCCACATCAAGCAGCAGCCCCAGGGCTCTGTGATAGTCCTGGGGTGGGTGAGAAAACCCCGCAGCATCTTGGGGTCCTGGGCTCTCCAAGCTGTGTCTGGAGATGGCTATGGGCAAGGTGCCACCCTCAGTGGGGCAGGGACAGGGTGCCACTGCAGGAGCTGGCTCTGCTCCCCGGGCAGGGGCCCTGCCAGCCCAGCCCTGCCGCAGGATTTGCCCTGGGGGTGCTAAAGGTGACACCGAGGGCAGGTGACAGCCAGCCGGGGTGGGAGCTCCGCGCTGTGGGATGTCCCCGTTCTCCGGACGGGGTGAGCCCGGAGCAGCAGCAGGTGCTGGGCAAGGACGTGCAGCAGGCCAGGGGCAGCACGGAGGGGATGGGGACAGCGCGGGGACAGCCCGGGGACAGCGGGACATCGGTGGGAAGGGCTCTGGAGGGAGGCGGAGGGGCTCGGGCGCTGCCGGGAC
>NW_005054457.1:177765-181485 GCF_000277835.1 Geospiza fortis
ATATGGGATATGGGATATGGGATATGGGATGTGGGATATGGGGTATGGGAATAGGATATGGGGTATGGGGTATGGGAATGGGATATGGGATGTGGGATATGGGGTATGGGAATGGGATATGGGGTATGGGGTATGGGAATGGGATATGGGATGTGGGATATGGGATATGGGGTATGGGGTATGGGATATGGGATATGGGGTATGGGGTATGGGGTATGGGGTATGGGAATGGGATATGGGATGTGGGATACGGGAATGGGATATGGGATTGGGATTTGGGATTTGGGATATGGGATATGGGATATGGGAATGGGATATGGGGTATGGGATGGGGGATGGGATATGGGATGGGGAATGGGATTGGGATATGGGATGTGGGATATGGGAATGGGATGGGGAATAGTATGGGGAATGGGATGGGGAAGGGGATATGGGAATTGGATATGGGAATGGGATGGAGAATGGGGTGTGAGAAAGGGATATGTGATATGGAATATGGAAATGGGATATGGGAATGGGATATGGGAGTGGGATATGGGATGAGGGAGTAGGCTGGGAAATGGGGATGAGGGAATGGGATATGGGAATGGGATGGGGAATGGGATATGGGAATGGGAGGGGGACCGGGCTGGGGAATGGGGATGGGGGAATGGGATATGGGAATAGGATATGGGCTGGGATATGGGAATGGGGTGTGGGAATGGGCTGTTCTGTTCCTCCTCGAACAAAGACGGATTGATTTAATTTATACTTTGCCAGGCAATATTGAAAACAATCCCAGGCCACTGCAGCTGGGTGGGGGGTGTTTACCTTTCTTTTATTGAAAGAGCAGAAGGAAATATCCCTGGGCTGGGAGCACTGGGAGATTGGGCTCTGCAGGGACCAGGCTTATCCACACATCTGCGGCTCTGGCAGACACAGGACATGGGGCAGATTGCAGATAAGAAAAGTAAACTCCTCTTTAATGAAGTTCCCTCAGTTACACCTTGCTGTTGGCTCCCTGAAATCATTCTACATTCAAGTATTTCTGAGGCCTAATGAATCTTTCTCTTATTTAGTTGCCTATATCTTTGCATATTTATTTTTGGGGGTTAAATTTTGAAGGTTTTTCTGGCTAAGGCAGTGCCTGTCATGTCCTGTGCCACTTCTTGAGAACTTCCCCCCTCCTCTGCCAAGTACTGTCATGACTTGTTGCTGAGGAACAAGACCTTTTCAGCAAAATGCCACTGATCTGAGGGATGAGCCACCTGGAAGCTCACCTCTTAAGGTAATCCTCCCCACAATCTCCTTTCAAATCCTCTATGGCAAAAGAAGCTTTTGCTTTCTGCTCCTGGACTCCCTGTCTGTTCCCCATCCCTCCATGCCGTTGGGAACTCAGTTATCCCTCAGGAGCCACGGGTTTGCAGGGTAAATCTGATCGTGATGTAGGGATAAAATGTTTCTAAAATCATGGGATATTCAGGAGGGGTTGGAAAGAAAGGTTGGGCCTGGGAAGATTTTAGGCTTTACTGGATTATGTAAAACTGCACCTGTAAAATCATTTAATGACTATGATAAACGATATATTTGTTAAATGATAAATGATATGATTGTTAAATGCGGTTATTGTTTGGTAATTGCATACAATTATTGTTTAATTGTAACAAGAATAATGAGGAACGATGTTTGGGGTGTTTGATGGAAATTACAAAATCCATGCTTGGATGAAATCAGTGTATACAATAAACCAGTATAAGTTTAACAATTAATATGTAGTTATATGATGATAAGGGTATAAAAACATGTTCATCCTGAACCCATGTGGGTCAGATTTGGGTCAGCACCCCTGACACCCAGAGCTCTTCAATAAAAGCTCCTGCATGTAATCATTCCGTGGTTCTGTGTTTCTGAACAAACCCAGCAGGATTCAACGTGAATCCTCCGAGCTGCAATGCTGAGGAAGAGGGGACCCTTTGTGAGATCCTGCCACCCCCCTCTACATCCAAAACTCTTTCTGCCAAGCACACATATCCGTGAGGCTTTCCTGTCAAACTGTCATCCTCGCCAACGCTCTGTGCCTGGGATCAGCATCTTGTGGTTATTGCTTCGCCCTCAAGATCTACTTTCCACTAATTTTGGTTTTTATCTTGACCAGATTGATTATCTTTATGAGCCACTGACACACCGAGATGACCATATTGTCCTGTGCTGTGTTTAACCTGTGTGTGAACCTGCTCTTCTAATAAAGCCAGGCTCCAGGGGATGATGATAATCATGGAATACACAGCAAACCAAGGGGAAGCATCGTATCACCTTGGGGAAATCCCAAAGATAAGGATCCCCCTTGGTCTGGCAGTGGGGTCTGTGGGGATATTGCTTTTAAATCTCCTTTTAAATCTCCCCTGTGGCCTGGCTGATGCTATCACTGCAGCTGGATGTTGGTCCACAGGTCCTGAACAGGCTCCTGGAATGGGGGAGCCTGGTGTGGTGCTGATCACAGGGGTCTCATGACGAGGGAAGAGATGAGAATCTTGGCTCCATGTTTCAGAAGGCCGATTTATTATTTTATGATAGATATTATATTAAAAGAAAATGATATATTAAAACTATACTAAAAGAATAGAAGAGAGGATTTCATCAGAAGGCTTGAAAGGAAAAGAAATGGAATGATAACAAAATCTTGTGACTGAGCAGAGAGTCCGAGCCAGCTGGGCTGTGATTGGCCATTAATTAAAAACAACCACATGAGACCAACCACAGATCCACCTGTTGCATTCCACAGCAGCACATAACCAGTGTTTGCATTTCATTTCTGAGGCCTCTCAGCTTCTCAGGAGAAGAAGATCCTAACGAAAGGATTTTTCATAAAACATGTCCGTGACACCTGGTGTGAGAAATGGTTACTCACTTTTCATTATTTTAGAAAACTTTATTAAACCTTATCAAAAATACAACAGAAGACTGAGCAGAGACAATATCACAGCACCGGGAGCAGAGGATTTTCCCCTCCATGTGCTCACCCACACAATGGAGGTTTTGCCTTTCAACCCTTTAACCCCTCCCAAAGTTCTGTCCATCAACCCCTTCTTTGCTGTCCAGTGGTGGAGATCATTCCTTAAATCCTGACTGGAGCCCAGGTGTTCCATAGTGACAATCTGACCCTCCCAGATGTCCCAACCCCGGCTGTCCCTTGATGACAATGCAAGGGGCTAAACCATAACCATAAATCTCTAAAACTTTTCTTAACCTATATACATGAGATTTGTCTATTATAGTATCACAGATGTGTTCTTATACATGAGATTTATCTCTTATTGTATCACAGATGTGTTATTATACATGAGATTTGTCTATTATCGTATCACAGATGTGTTATTATAATGATATTTGTCTATTGTCAATCACAGCATTACTCATCTATCATACCGGGGAATTAAAAAAACAAACAAACAAACAAACAAACAATTAAATCTGCTTTTCTAAAAAAAACCCTTTAAAAGTTCTCTCCCAGATTTGCTCTAAATCAAAATACCCAGGGGTTCAGAGGGGCTTTGAGAGGCTCAACCCCTGATGGAGGTCAGGGCTCCCAGGGCTCTGTCCCCCGAGCCCCGGCAGGGACCGGACACAGAACTGAACACACCGGACACAGAACCGGCAATGACCGGGCACAGAACCGAACAGGACCGGGCACAGAACCGAACAGACCGGGCACAGAACCGGCAAGGACCGGGCACAGAACCG
>NW_005054457.1:182154-188070 GCF_000277835.1 Geospiza fortis
GCCCGGCCGGACCCGCCCTGACACCGCTGTCCCCGCAGGTACCTGTTCAACTGCGGCGAGGGCACGCAGCGCGCCATGCAGGAGCACAAGTAAGTGCGGGACACCGGGGGACACCGGGGCTCGTGGGGCCCCGCTCACCCCCGTGTGCCCCGCAGGCTGAAGATCTCCCACCTGGACAGCATCTTCCTCAGCCGCGTGGCCTGGGCCAACGTCGGGGGGCTGCCCGGTGAGTGCGGGCAGGACGCGGTCACTGCTCCAGGCGGCGCTGGGGACGGCGGCATCTGGGGCTGGGCTGGGGCTCTGCGGCAGATTTTTTCCCAAAATCTCCTGAGCAGGAGGTGTTGGGCTGGGCAGGGGCTCTGTGCAGTGCAGGCACGTGGTGAGACAGGCTCTGCCTGAGCAGCATGCCTGCATTCAGCTGCCCAAGATCTTTGAGCAGAAGGTGCTGGGCTGGGGCTCTGTGGCACTGCAGAATCACAGAATGATGAGGTTGGGAGAGCCCTCTAAGATCATCGAGTCCAACCTGTGCCCTAACACCTCAACTATAGCACCAAGTGCCATGTCCAGGCTTTTTTTAAACACATCCAGAGATGGTGATTCCACCACCTCCCTGGGAAGAGCATTCCAGTACTTTATTATTCTTTTGCTGAAAAACTTTTTCCTAATATCCAACCTACACCTTCCCTGACGTAGCTTGAGGCTGTGTCCTCTGGTTCTGTCAGAGACCGACCCCACCTGTCTGCAGCCTCCCTTCAGGAAGGTGTAGAGAGCAATAAGGGCACCTCTGAGCCTCCTCTTCTCCAGGCTAAACATCCCCAGCTCCTTCAAACGTTCCTCATAGGGTTTGTGTTCCCAGCCCCTCACCAGCCTCGTTGGCTCCTCTGGATGTGCTCAAGCATCTCAACATCCTTCCCAAACTGAGGGGCCAGAGCTGGACACAGCACTCAGTGCAGACACATGGTGGGATAGGCCCTGCCTGTCCAGCATGCCTGGATTCAGCTTCCCAAAATGTCCTGAGCAGGAGGTGTTAGCAGTGTTGCCAGCAGGGGATTAGGCTGCTTTGAGTCCAAAGGAGCACACAAAAATTTGTGGGCACCATTGTGCTCAGTGCAGGATGAGGTTAGGATAGATGGCTGTGGGTCTTGTCCATTAAAATTCTGGAACTCTCCAAGAAAAGGGGGCGATTAATGATCTGTTCTGATGCCTTGCTCCAGACTAATTTTATCAAGATGTATATTTTCTTTGTAGAGCCAAGTGACTTGTTGAAACTGCCACAAAATTCAGGTCCAGGTTCAGTTCTGGCCTTTGTGGAGAGGCCAAGCACTCCTGAACAGAGAGGGCTTTTTTTTGGGACCTACCAGTGCTCCCTGGAGCTGTGATAAAGCTGTTTCTCTGCTTGCTCTTAGGGATGATCCTCACCCTGAAGGCCATAGGGCTCCAGAGATGTGTGTTCCTGGGGCCACCAAAGCTGGTAAGTATGGCAAGGGGCAGAAGGCAGAGCAAACCCTCAAAGGGGTAAAGCTCACCCTGGAACTGGGAGAGCTGGTGGCAAAGGGAATCTCTGTACAGGTGTGAAATGCTGCTCTGAATTTGTGTCAGCGAAAAGAGCTGGCTTGAAAATCCAAATCTCCTCAGTTATCTCTGTTTGCTCAAAAGAAGTTTCCACAGAAATCTTCTGCACCTGTCTTGTGGTCTCATATCCTGATAAATCAGCTTTGGGGAGAGGGCAGATCTTTGTTCCCTTGCCTGCTCCCTCCCCATTTTACATTAACAGGAGCACAGTCTCTGCTCTCCTGTTTGATGTGGCCCTTGCCAGCCTCATGCTGTGTCTGGACCAGAAATTTGCAATCCTCAGCGTTGTTGTGGTGGTTTTATTTCCTTGCAGTTCCTGCTGGGGGGGGACAGTGGTTCTTTCCCTTTCTGAAGGCACAGTGCCTGCCCAGAGCTGTCTGAGCTGCTCAGGTTGGTCTGGCTGGGTGTTTGGCACGGCACTGCTGGTGCCCCCTCCTGATGGCCTTTCTCCTCTTTTCCAGCAAAACTACTTGAAAGCCATTCGCCTCTTCCCTGGGCCCCTCAAAAGGATGGATTTAGGTAGGTCAGGTGGGTCAGGGATGTGGAGCTGAGCAACTTGGAACTTTGTTTCGTCTCTAGCCAAGGTTTCATTGCCGAGCAGCTGCCTCAGCCTCTGGTTTAGGTCCCAAGGATGTTTTAAACATTTGTTTTGCTCTGATACACTGTTAAACCCCTCACAACAGTGTTTCCAGCTCTGTTTCTGCTCAGGGGCTGCCTGGCTGGCTGATTCAGGCAGCATTTGGTTTTAAAACGCTGAAGGCAATTACTTCCAGAGTCTGCCATGAATTTGCTCATCTTGGGCTGCTCTCTGATGATGATGAGTGTTTAAAACTTTAATTGTTCATTGGGGTGTGCAGTTGGGCAGAGAAAGGAAAGGGGAGCACTCAGCAGGTTGTGTTAAAGAAAGACAAAGACATTTTTCTGATTTATATCCTTGAAAGGTGTGAATCTCTGCTTATGCACTTGTTAATGGTGGTTTCTGATCTCCTCCCAGCTGTGCAGTTGCACACAGAGCCCGAGTACAAGGATGAGACGATGACTGTCCACCAGATCCCTCTGACAGGTGAGCCCTGCTGCTGCAGGGAGACAGGGCAGCACAATGAAGGTTCAAGGAGCAGCTTCTGAGTAAGCAGAGGTTCATTACTTTGCATTTCTCAGGAGAAGCATCTCATTTAAATAACAAGACCTGCTGAGTCAGGCTTGTTCCTTTAGGTGTGGGTGGGTGGAATGACCTGTGGAACATGCCTGGGTTTGGCTTTCTCAGCCAGCTGCATTCTTTCTGCTCCAAAATGTGATACTGGGGGGGCAGCACAGACTTGACAGAGTTTGACAGTTTGGGGAGAAGGACTTGGAGGAGGGATGGCTCCTGAAATAAGTGACTGCAGAATGCAAGTGCAGGTGGGACTGGGGGGGGAGAACTCTGTATTCTGGTGCAGTTTAAACCTGACTGCCATGGAGGAGGAAATGCTACTCATGATTTTCTTTTATGTTGCTGTGGACTGAGTGATCTTTGTCTGCTTTTGTTGGATTTGGGACAGCAAAACCACTGGCTTCTGGAAATTCACCCCCTCAGAGTCCTGGAGCATCTCCTCAAGGTGGAAATAGCCCCAAAGGGGACACAAAACCTGGATCCCCGAGAGCTGCACAGCAAAACTTGGAGGAAGGAAAAGAGAGCCCCAAAAAAGCAGGTGAAACACATGGAATGGCCTTTTCAACTTTAATGAGATGATTCCAAAGGTTTGGAATTTGTCCTCCGAGCCATTTGCTGTCTGAAAGTGAGATTGGTAGAGAAGCTCAGCTGGAAGGTTCCATGGAGCAGAAATTGTTCTTTGGAGGTTACAGAGAACTTGAAAGGCCTAAGAAATTGGACATGATTGGTGCTTGGGTGTGATTAGTCCCTGTAGTAGTTTGCTTCTGGTGGGGGTAGATGCTCCAGCCTTTGTAATTTAATTACAGGTGGATGCTGAAATGATGATTTTTCAGTCTTGGGCTTTAGTTTGGCTTCCTGTATTTGAAGCCATGGGCTCTCTGGCCCATGTTCATAACATTTTGCTGCTGGGCTCCAAGTTAAGTGGATAATGTTCCTGTTAATACTTTAGCAAATTCTGGTGTGTTTTGGTTTTAAGAAAAGTGATAGTGAGTGATGATTTTTAGTAATTTTGCTTTGTTTTACAGGTGATGAACAGAAGTGTGCAAGGAAGAATCCTGAGCTGGTGACAGCTTTTCTTTGCAAAGTAAGTTTGGACACAGAGTCTCTGAACCAACACAACAGATAAGAGAATAAAACAGAGTATTTCAGGGAGGATCATCTATAACCACAGGATGAGTTGGGTTAGAAGAGACCTTAAAGATAATCTCACTCCATGCCCCTGTGGGCAGGGACACCTTCCATTAGATCAGGGTGCTCCAAGCCCCATCCAGCCAGGGTTGAACCATCCAGTCCGGCTGCCTGGCTACTTCAGGCTGCCCAAAATTTCAAACATATTATTAAGGGCATTAATAATCTCTTAAACACTGGCAGGCTTGGGGCATTGACCACCCTCTGTAAGGAAATGTTTCCTAATGTCATTTACTGCAGGGATTTAAATGGAGACAGCATTTTCAAGTAGGGCTTTGAAGCTCTAATGTGCTTCTGCTTTTCAGAGTTGCTGTAGCCTGAGTAGGAATGTGTAAAACTGGAGGTGTTTTTTAGAATCCAGCCATGGTTAGGAGTGTACAGGCTCCATTCTTGTTTAACTCTCAGAGGAGGGCAGGCTGTTGTGCTTGCTTGGCTAGAGAGGGGAGCAAGAAGCAGCAGCATGATCCTGGAAAGCAGAGAGCCCAGAAATTTACCCCTTTTTGGGGTAAATTGGAGCAGTGGCTGTGGAACTGAAAAAGGACAAAACACTCCCTTGGTTTGTGGAGAAGCTTTTAAGCTGGCAGTACATGATCTTGTTTCATGGCCCTCTTAATTTGGGTGATAATTGTGTTTGTCTCTCTGCAGGTTCACCCAAGGAAAGGGAAATTCCTTGCAGCTAAAGCCCAGGAGCTGGGCCTGCCAGTGTGAGTATGAGAGCCCAGCCTGGGCCAGGGGGCAGCAGGAGCAGGCACGGGGGTGCTGGCAGCTAAATACTTCTGTGGCCTTGTTCTCAGGGGAACTCCAGCCATCCTTCCCATCATTACAGCTCTCAAAAATGGGGAGAGTGTCACTTTTGAAGGCAAAGAGGTAAGATGTGCCTGTGCTTCTGTTGTGGCTTTGTCACTCTCCCTCCTTCACTGGGCTCCCAGGGTGACAGTTTTTGGTGCAGAATGCTTTGCCTGCCAGTACATCCAGGCTGTTGCTGAGCCTGGGGCTGTTGGGGTGCTGATCAGGGAATGAGCTCCTGTGTGGGTGTGGCTGGGTGTTTGCTGTTTGGCAGAGCTGCTTCATCTCCCCTCCCCAAAGCTGGTGCAGGTCTAGGAGTGAGCTGGTGGAGTTAATCCCTGCATTGTTTAAATCTGGGGGTTGAATGCCTGTGTAGCCAGCACTCCCTCCTGACCCTGTTTGCACCTCTGACACCAGAATAAACTCAGTATTCTGGGGTACAGGATCTGCATCTCTCAAACACTGGAGTGAGGCAGAGGCAGCTCTGGCCATGCCCAGGTGATCTGCAAGTGGAGATCCTGACCTGGGAGACAGGATCAGCACATCTTTGTGTCACAAGAGTTTTATAAAGCCTTTTTTTCCTTACACATGCTTTTGCTGCCGTCTGAATCTGTCATGGGAACCTCAAAAGTGCTGAAATTCCCCTCCTCAGTTAGGTTGTGGTTTCTGTGAGGCCAGCGTTGGGATTTGCTGTTACACACGTTGGATTTTGCTGTGAAATGAGAGCAGAAAAGGCCCCAGAGCTGCCCTGGCTGGGTGCACTGAGCACTGGGAGTGGCTGCTGGGCTCTGTGTGACTGAAGGAGTTGGACACAGAGGTGCAGGAAGGGCTGTGTGTGCAGCCTGGCTGTGCTGTGACCACTGTGTATCTGCCTGCAGCTCTTTCCTGAGGAGCTGTGCACCCCCACTGACCCTGGCCCAGTGTTCCTGGTGCTGGAGTGTCCCCACGAGGGCTTTGTGGATGCTGTCTGTGAAAATGAGACCTTCCAAAGGTAGGGCTGGGACACCTGCAGTGCCTGGGGAAGGACCTGTGCTGAGTTTTGGTTTTGTTCTTGTTCTAGCCCAGGCTTCCTGTTTCTCATGGCTGATGTCTGAGCTCTTTGGCACTGTTAAGGAGCTTGAGTTACAAGAAAGGATTTTGGTGGTGCATTTTGAGGCTTTTAGGAAAGGCAGGATCTGTGGGTTCTGTGACTGCCATGGGCCTGTTTTCCCTCAGGAACC
>NW_005054457.1:188080-196294 GCF_000277835.1 Geospiza fortis
CCTGGTGTCTGCCTGGGGAGCAGTGGAGGCTGCTGGAAGCCTGGACTGCACATGACAGCTCTGTAGGGCTTGTGCAGAAGCATTTGGGCTCCTGGAGGCTCTGCAGATGTTGCTGATGGAGGAGAGGAACTGCCCTGTGGGGGACAGTGGAGGTGCCAGCAAATGGCCTGAGCCTTGTGGCTTGGGTGATGCAGTGCTGGAGCTCCATGCTCTGGAAATAAATCCCTGCTCTGCCTGCCTCAGGGGGCATCTCTGGCAGCACCAAAGGGGCAGAGGGGAGGGCATGCCCAGGACATGGACTGGAGCACAGATGGATGTCGCTATAGGACATGAAAGAACACAAGCACACACCGCTGTTCTCAAGGTGAAGAAAAAAGGGGAGTTTATTTTCTGACTCCAACATTTCTAGTTTTCCAAAAGTGACACTGGATTGGAGGGTGACAGTGCCACCTCTCCAATGACACTGGACAAACCAACAGGCCATCAACTTTCTCCTCCTCCATAAAGGAATGCAAAACAATGGGTTTACAGAAAATGCGTGAGAAGGTTCACTACAAGAATGTCGGCATCAGAAGGCTTAGAAAATACTAATAAATCAGGGTGACAGATGTTCTTTCTGCTTGCATGTGTCCCAGGTACCAGGAGGGAGTTGCTGAGCACCAGGTGGCCTTGGTTATCCACATGACCCCCGAGGCAGTGCTGCGAGACAGCCGCTACCAGCAGTGGATGCACAGGTACGTGTGCTGTGCTCTGGGCTCCTGTCTGTGGGCAGCAGCCTGTTCTGCTGGAGCACGTCTTTGTTCCAAAGTAAAGAGCTCTAAAAAGAGGGCTTTGCTGCCTCAGGTGAGATTTTAACTCAGGTATGCAGATACACCCAGTTCTAATGTGGGGCTGAAGCTGTTGAGCATTGTTGTCCTCTGGCAGATTTGGGCCTGGCACTCAGCACTTGGTGCTCAATGAAAATTCCTCTGCTGTGCACAACCCACGCAGCTACAAGATCCAAACTCAGCTGAACCTCATCCACCCAGAGATCTTCCCTCTGCTCACCACCTACCAGAGCAAGGTAATCCAGGCCCACCTTGCCCCTGTGCCTGCTGCCCTCAGCAAAGGCTGTGTCTCACATCGCCCTCCTCCTGCAGGAAGCAGAGGCTGTGTGCCCTGTGCCCATCGTGAGAGGGGAGTGCCTCCTGAAATACCACCTCAGGCCACAGCAGGAGTGGCAGAGGTCAGTGGGAATCTTTTTCTTCCCAGCTTTTGGGTGTTTGCTTGAAGCAGCTTTTTGGTGAGGGAGGGCGCTGTGTCAGGATCCTCTGCAGATCCTTTCTGCTGGCTGTGCTGGGGAAACTTTTGAGGGCTGTGTCCCTGCCCCTGAAAGTCTCAGACAAGGTGTAGCACATGGAGGAGAGAACCACTGAAAACAACACCTGGCCAGTGCTTTGGAGTGTTGTTTCTGTCCCTTGCTCCTGTAGCCTTGTGGTCCTTTGTCTTTTGCTTTGACTCGTGCTGTGCACCCGGCTGTGGCTGTGGCAGAGCAGATGGGGGCAGGGAGAGAGTTTTTGGGGAGTCTTAACCTTCTGAAGACCTAGATAGTCTGACATTAGAGGTGGAAGCTCTGGAACAGTTACTAGCTTTGCTCCTGGGTGGGCAAATGGGTGAAGCTGCTCAGTGAGAACCTTAAGGGACCACAGGGGGCAAGGAGATTTCAGCCACCATGGCTCAGATTTCTGTCCTTGTTGGGCACAACAGGAGGATACAGGTGCCAAGAGGAGTTTTAGTTTCCCTCTTAAGGTAACTGAAGACCTGCAGTACTGCACATGCTCTGAAGCAGGCCCAGGGCACAGGTTTCTTACACTTTTCATCAGTACCTGGATCTCTTTAGGGTTCTGCTCCTCTTGCAGGACCTTCTGTGCTGCCTTGCAGTGCCCTCTAGTGCCTGGCAGCTCTGGAGGGGATGGAGTGCTCTTGCAGAGGAGCTTCTCCACTTGGTGGAATGATCATTTCTGTGCCTGGCTCAGCCCACCCAGGCCTTTTTTGCACTCACACTTGTGGATGTGTCTTCTTCAGCCCCTCGAAACGGAAAGAGAGTTTGTCCCCTTGTTGTAAGGCTGTTTGTTCACAGGAGTTTGGCACTTTGCTCTGAAAAGGGCTGTTTCAGCTCCTGCCTTGCCCCATCCTGATGGGTGGCCTGTTGTTGCAGAGATGCTGTGACTGTCTGTGATCCTGAGGAGTTTGTCAGCGAGGCCTTGGATCTCCCTGACTTCCAGACCCGTGTGAAGGAGTGCAAGGAGAGCCTGTCTGCTGTACCAGGTACAGATCAGGATCAGTGTGGTGGGAAATAGGACCTCTTGGGCCCAGTGCTTCAGAGCCCAGATGAAGCTGTGAAGTGGTGGGGCTTGTTCTGCCTTCCCTTATGAACTTGGTGCTGAGAGAGCAATGCCTGTGCTGGCCATGTTGGCTCAGGAGTTACTGGGCTGGTGAATTAGATGGTGTCTGACTGGGCAATGTGTGGAGAACATTGCCTCCAAATCTTTGTTGTTGTCCGTTTTCTCTAGGAAATGTGGGTGCTTATCCTGAAATTGTGTTCTTGGGAACAGGATCTGCAATCCCAATGAAAATCCGCAATGTCAGTTCCACGCTGCTGAACACCAGGTGAACCCCAGGGCTCTCTGATCTCTGCCTTCCAGCCCCAAGGATCCCCCTCCCTGCCTGGCCCTGCTCAGAGCTCTCAGAGGGGCTGCTAAATGTCTCTGTCACCTCTCACCAGTGCTACCAGGTCCCTGCTCCTGGACTGTGGAGAAGGAACTTTTGGCCAGCTCTGCCGCCACTATGGAGAGCAAGTGGACCAAGTGCTGTGTAACCTCGTGGCTGTGTTTGTGTCCCACATGCACACAGATCATCACTCTGTGAGTTCAGGGACTGGGAGGGGGCTTGTGCAGCTCTGCTCTGAACCCAAAGTTCAGACCTACCTGAGTAGCTCCAGCTGAGGAATGTGGGCTGCCCTGCACGGGAATAAATCACACAGATTCCCTTTTCTTCATGGTGGAAAAAGCCCATTCTTTATTATTAAGGAGGAGTTTTATTATTATTAATATTTATATAATATATAGGAGCTGTATTATTATTTATATGTAATATTTATATATAGTATTTATATATTTATTTGTTATATTATATATTTATTTATACCTTTATTATTAAAAGGAGTTATGTATACAACTCCTTTTTATACAGTTTTACACACCTTGTGTGAGACTCCAATTGGTCAGTAGGTTTCTTGCCAATTACTTTTATTGGTTAATAACAGTTTGTTGTTCTGTATTGAATGGTCACTCAAACCCCTGGTGTATATGTGCAGGGAAGTTGTTTGTGAAATACAGTTT
Source organism: Geospiza fortis (assembly GCF_000277835.1). NCBI lineage: Eukaryota > Metazoa > Chordata > Aves > Passeriformes > Thraupidae > Geospiza > Geospiza fortis. The sequence continues at coordinate 191,461 of NW_005054457.1, forward strand.
TAATTTTTCTATCTAATGGTGTAAATACAGTTGATGCAGGTGCAAGCTGTTTTTTTAGCCAGGAAAATGGCTCACAATAGGATTGCATTCACATAGGAACTTGCAAAATGCTAGCTTTGACAAGGCCAGGCACTGATTCCAGGAGGGCAGGCTTGATTTTATGAAGCATTTCTCTATGATTTTTCTACCTTACTGTCACAGCCCTGCTCTACATTCCTCTCTTCATTCATTCCCCAGGCACTGCTGCACCTGTCTGTGTTTCTAATCCCCTCTCCCTTCTTGTTTGTTCTGACTCTGGGCTTGCTGAGCTGTGTTGGCTGTTGCCTCTGACTCCCCAGGCAGTTCTGACTCCCTTGCTGTGTCCTGTGTTCCCTTTGCAGGGGCTGGTGAATATCCTGATGGAGCGGCGGAGAGCTTTTGTGAGTAGTTACTCTGCTCTTTACGTGGCTTGGGGTGGGGAGAGTGCAACTTCAGAGTAGTGGAGAAGCACCAGCCTGTCCCTAGCATTTCTCCTCTCTGATTTGCTGTGCACCTAGCACTGATTTTCCCCCCTACCTCTGGTTTTGCAGGCAGCCCTGGGTCAGGATTTCAGCCCTCTGTTTCTGGTAGCACCTGAGCAGATCATGCCTTGGCTGCACGAGTACCACAACCACTGTGAGGAGATCCTTGGAGACATCAAGTGAGTGTTCTGTGTGGAGAAATGTCCTTGGTCTTTGTTAAAGGCAAACTCATCCATTCCTGCAGCCCTTGTTGGAAGTGGCTCTGACTCCTTCCACTGCCTGTAGAACAAGGATATGCAGTCTGCAGAGGGCACGATGGGGTTTGTACTCAGCTGTGCTGCTTAAATAGAGGTTTATGTGCAGGCTTCCCTTTGCTGTAGGAAAAGGGAGTTGGGCAAGTAGAAGAAAGAGTATTTGATAGTGGGGTAGAAGTGATTGGGTGAGTTACTGGGGCACCAATAAAAGTGAGAGGTTATACAAGGCACTGAACTGAGTTTGAGGAGGAGAAGTTGTCTGCTTGAAAGAAGATAAGATTTTATTTTGTACCTGCCCTTAATTATCTCTGCTTCCCTCCCTCCCAGAATGATTCCTGCTCAGTGTCTTGTAAAAGGCTGTGAGAACATCAGGCCCAAAGCCAAGGAGTTTCTGAGCTCTCTGTTAGAGAGCTATGACCTGGCTGAGGTGAGTTCCTGAGCTGGGGGGCTCCATGGCTGGAGGTGACCTGGAGTCTAACATTTGTATCCTTGTTCAGTTTCAGACCTGTGAAGTCCAACACTGTAAAAATGCTTTTGCATGTTCAGTGATCCACAAGTCTGGCTGGAAAGTAGTTTATTCTGGTGATACAATGCCCTGCATGGCCCTGGTACAAATGGGTAGGTAACAAAACCCTCTGCTTGTAGAATCTCTTGGAGAATGGGTACTGACAGATGGAGACCTGAGTGGGCATCCCCAAACGTTTGGTGCTGTGCCTGCCACACAGACAGGGCTGAGGAGGGACAGGAGGGCTCCTGTGGGCAATTGGTCAGGCCAGGCTTCAGCTGAAGATTGAATTTGTGATTGTTTGCCCAGGTAAAAATGCCAACCTGCTGATCCACGAAGCCACACTGGAAGATGGCATGGAAAAGGAAGCTATAGAGAAGACCCACAGGTGGGGTGTGTTCTGCTGTCTGTCCCTGTTAGGAAGGGAAAGGTGCACAGCTGGGTATGGTCCTTGGAGCTGGTAGTGAAGGGTCCAAGTCCTGTCAAAGGTTCTGGTGTGCACAGAGCTCTTCTGCACTAAAGATGGGGTGTTGGTCATTGCAGCAGCTCTGAGACCACCACAGCTCCTCTCAACATCCCCAGGAGAAATGGGGAAAGCTTTCAAGCAGACTTTGGTAACTCTACAAATAGAGCAGCCCAAGGGGATGACCCTCTGCATGGGCACATCCTGGGTAGAAGAATCATTTTACCCCCACAGCTCACGGAGAGCCCTGCAGCCAGGGATTCTGTGTGCTGCCCAGGCAAACATGGGAGCAGCTGCTCAGCATTCCCTGCTGCCAGGCACAGCTGAGCCTATTGGCACCCCTGGGACAAGTGCCTGTGCACAGGTTGTGGAGCTCTTAAATGTAAGGCTGCAACAATTACAGCTGCACCAGTGCAGGCTGCCCGAGGGAGAGCTCACTTGGTGTGCTGTGACCCTGGGTGCCAGCCTGGCTGTGAGCAGGGCGTGTTCCTTTTGCAGCACAACCTCCCAGGCCATCCAGACTGGGATGAAGATGAATGCAGAGTTCATCATGCTCAATCACTTCAGCCAGAGGTACGCCAAGATCCCGCTCTTCAGCGAGGACTTCAGCGACAGGGTCGGCATTGCCTTTGACCACATGAGGGTGAGTTGGGAGCTTGGGGCCAGGCCTGGGAATGGTGTCAGTGTTATTTTGATGGCTGCTCATTAATTAAATGCTCCTCTTGTATCAATATTCTATCTCCTGAAGAGCAGTCTCTGAAACAGCTCCTTTAACTGCTGGCAGCAGACACTCAGTGTCACCCTTTCCCCACACTGCTGTGAGCCAGGTGCTGATGGCCCTCAAATCCAACTCATAACACACTGAGCACTGGCCTCCTGCCACCTCAAGTCTGTGCTTGCTATTCCCAGCCAAAAAACCTAATTTTGCTTCCATTCCCATCCCAACTGCTGAGCTGCTCCAATGGCTTTCTGTAGCAGACCAAAGCTGGCTGAAGGCACTTGTGGCAGTGAGGGCAGCTCGCTGTCAGTCAGAATTTGTACTGGCCCACAGTATTTCTGTGAAGAAAACATCAATAACTCGTTGAGGTCAGGGCTGCTGGGTGCAGGTGCTGCACACAGGAACAGGCAGTGCCCTGCTGCCTGCACAGGCCAAAGGCAAGGGGGAGTGAGGAAATCAAACAGCAGTTGTCACACAGGAGCTGTGTGCTTGTGTTTCAGGTTCGTTTTGGTGACTTCCCAGCCATCCCAAAGCTGATCCCACCCCTGAAGGCTTTGTTTGCAGATGACATTGTGGAGATGGAGGAGAGGAAGGAGAAGAGGGAGATGAGGCTGCTGAAGGAGACTGCCCTGGTCCTGGACAAACTCACCAGGGCGGACAGCACAGAAGCAGCATGCCAGAAAAGAAAACAAGCCAAGAACCATCAGGAACTGCCAGACAAGAAGCTTAAAACAGCCAACTGAGAGGGACAAGGCTGGGAGTGCTCTGCTTTAGAGAGAAGCCTGGCTCTGCACAGGCCTGGGCACTGCATGGTGCTGCCAGCACCACGGGACAGGGGCTGGCCTGGGCATCTGGGTCTGCTTGCTCATCATGGATCTCCCTGGGCTGCAGCTCCAGTGGCTGTCAGCAGCACTGGTCCTTGTGGAGACAGGATCTGCCCACATAGCTCCTCTTCTGGGGGCTCACCAGTCTGTGGGGAAATCTTTCTTTTAACCAGAAATTCTCTCTGAACTGTTTTAATTTTGGGGTTTATGCTATGAGGTATTGATAATGTAACAGCAGCAGGTGTGACCTTTGCAAGAGATCAGGTGTGAGAGGCCCTGGAGGGGCTGTGGGTTTGCCAGAAGAAGGTGAGCATGTCTCAGCTGGTTATGCCCTCCTTCACTATAAGAACCCAGGTGATAAGAGGAAAATTAACAGTAAAATGGGACCCAATTGTAGGGTTTAGGTTAAATTAGGGGTGAGAATACATCTGTACATTGGTGTTCCCATTTTATCTTGGTTTTCTCTGCTGTTTTTTTATTCAAAAGATCAGCTTTCCAAACCCTTTATTTAGAATCTGAATAAACCGCTCACCATCCTCCAGAAAGCTGTGTTGTGTATGGATCACTAATGAGGAAACAAAAACCTGGATTTCTCTGGCAAAGGACCTTGGCTTGGCTGGCTTTGGGGTAAAGACCAGGATCTGGCTCATGGTGGAGCCTCATGGCTGTGAGTGTCCTTGGGCAGATTCTGCCTCTGCAGGCAGGGGACAGGAAAGTGGCACAGCAGGCAGACAGGAGGGTGTCTGTGGTTAAGAGGAGTTTTTCTGAGGCTTTTTGTGGGTCAGCCTTGCTTCTTCCCTTGCCACTGCTGTCACTGCCTGTGTTTGGAAGTAGGAGGAGAGTTCTGTGCTGTTCCAATAAAGGAGTTCATTTTTGGAGGCAACTTTTTGACACCCAGGCCTCACACAAGGAGATGATGCTTGCACACAAGTCTTAAGACTTCACTTTGAGTTTATGGGAAATTAAGGGGCAAATAGTCAGCAAAAACATCTTTTGTTGATGAGCTGTGCTTTAGTGTGATGTTTGTCTGAAGCAGAGGCTGGAGAATTGACACCTCTGTGTCCTCCAGAAAAGCTCTGCTGGGTTTTTATGAATAGCAGGGGACTGGGGAAAACCAAAATGTTCCTGTGACTGGACAGGTGGAGGTTGGAGCGGGCTGGGGTGCCCAGGAGAGGACCTGGTTGGGGTGACACGAGCAGCTCTGGGACTGCACAGGATCCGTGTGCTGCTTTCCATGGAACTACAGAAGGATCTTTTACTTGAAAAATAGCGAACTGCTTCTCACAGAAGGGGGTGTTAATGAAGTGGAAATGCAGCGGTGGCAGGAGCACACACGTTTCAGCTTCAGGTGGTTGCTGCAGGTACGCTGGTGTCGGGAACAGCACCGGGGCTGAGGGACAAGGGGAGCAGTTGCATGTGCCCGAAAAATTCCCTCGGAGCGAGCCGGGAATTGCTTCTGGAGCTGCCCAGCGCTGCCGGGGTGAGCGAAACGGGCCGGAGCAGCCGGAGGGAGGTGGCAGCGCTGGCACCGCCCTCGCATCCCGGCGGGGCACGGCAGGGGCGCCCCGGG
>NW_005054457.1:196543-211187 GCF_000277835.1 Geospiza fortis
CCCCCAGCGCCACCAAAGCGCTTTTCTTCCTGCGGCCGCCCGGAGCCGGCCCCGGCGCCGCCGAGCTGCTGTGCGGGGACCTGCCCGCTGAGCCCCTGCCGCACTTCGCAGCGCTGGTGGAGGAGGTAAGGGGGGAAAAGTGGGGGCTGTAGAGCCCAATGGAGCCTCCTAAATCACGAGCCGTGTGCGTTCTGGGCATCTCACGGGGGATGACCCACGTTACACAGTCACAGGATGGGCTCCTGAGAATGACAAACTGTGCTTGTCCCATCCTTGGAATCTTCAAGGCCAGGGTGGATGGGGCTTGGAACAACCTGGGATAGCAGAAGGTGAACTTTAACATCCCCCCAACACAACCCATTCTGTGATTCTGGGGTAGTTGGTGCTGTGTGGCACATCTCAGGCACATCTGGTCCAAGCCCCTGTTGCCCAGGGCCATGTCCAGGTGACTTTTCAGTATCCCTGCAGATGGAGACTCCGGTGCCAGCCCTCAGTCACCCTCTCAGGAAAGGGTTTTTCCTGCTGTTCAGAAGAGCCTCCTGTATTTGAGTGCCCCGTTACCTCAGGTGGGCTGATGTTTTCCCAAAGGGATCTTCAAGAGGTTCCATCAAGGGCCCAGTTGTCATTTTAACAATCCTAAAGAATACAAACAGCTGATGTGACTGGTTATGGCACCACTCTCATTAGCAGTCTGTGTGATTTGATTAATGGAGACAAAGCCTGCTACTGTTGCAGGTGGAGATGATGAAGGTGAGCTCTGTGTGCCCTGGGGTTGTTCCCCCTTCCCGTGGCTCCCTGGACATGGTGGTTGCGGCTGCTGGACCTCTTTGGTTGTGGTGCAAAGAACTTTCAGCACCCTGGAGTGGCACCCTGGTTGTTCCTTTTTGGTTCTGTGCCTGTTTGTAGCTGCTTTTGTACCTTTATCCTCCCCCAAGTCTGGCCACACAAAGGCTGCTCATCACCAGGGGCAACCTGGCTCTGATCCCAGGGCAAGGTGACAGGCACTGCTGCTATCCCAGCACAAAGGGGCCAGAGGCAGCTCAGCTCCAGGCAAGCCCAGCCCACAGCCCCCAACTGCTGGAACTCCACTGGTAAACTCAGGAACCACATTTAGGGGGCTGCAGCTTTGGGAAATAACCTAAAACGTGGCTCTGCTGTAGATGCCAGGAGGTACCAGAGCACCTTCCCTCTGCATAGGGGGGTGGCTGTGCAGGGCCAGCCCCTGGGCTCAGCCCAGCCCTGCTGGCCTTCATCTTCACCTGCAGGGAGCTGCTTGGGACAGGGGTGAATGAGGGTCTCCAGGTGGGGTGGTATTCACAGGGGTCCCGGGAAGAGGGAAGAGATGAGGATCTGACTCCATGTTGCAGAAGGCTGGTTTATTATTTTATGATATATATATATTATTAAAGCTATACTAAAAGAATAGAAGAAAGCATTTCATCAGAAGGCTTGAAAGGAAAGGGAAAAGAATGGAATGATAGCAAAATCCTGTGACTGACCAGAGTCTGATACAGCTGGGCTGTGATAGGCCATTAATTAGAAACAACCACATGAGACCAATCACAGATCCACCTGTTGCATTCCACAGCAGCAGATAATCATTGCTTACATTTTCTTCCTGAGGCCTCTCAGCTTCTCAGGAGAACAAATCCTAGCAAAGGGATTTTTCAGAAAATATCATGGCTACATCCAGGCTTGCCCAGGACCTCAGAGCCTGGTGGTTAATCCATCCATAGTGCTTTTTGTCACGGAATCATCAAATCCCAGCATGTTTTGTGCTGGAAGGGACCCTAAAGCCCATCCAGTGCCACCCCTGCCATGGCAGGAACACCTTCCACTGTCCCAGGCTGCTCCAAGTCCTGTCCAACCTGGCCTTGGACACTTCCAGCCACAGCCATGTCCTCCCCACCCTCACAGGGAGCAGTTTCTTCCTAAATCAAACCTAAATCTGCCCTCCTTCAGCTCTTCTCCCCACTCTTCCATGGCTCCTGCTGCAGGTGATTGTGCCCATCCTGACAAACCGGAGGAACCACCAGGGCTGGCCACGAGTGGTGTCACAGGACATCATCCATCACGTCCACAGCCTGAAAAATGCTGTCTTCAAGGTTGTTGGCCAGGTGAAGGGCAAGACCTTGCTGCCTCTTCCAGCTGCCTCAGAGGGAATCGAGAACATTGATCCTAAAAGTGAGAAATTGTGAGTGCCAGCCCTTGCTCTCCACTGGGTTTTCCTCTGCTGCTGCGTGTGCTGCACCTTTTGGGGATCCTCCCTGTCAGACATGGGGACTCTCCTTGCTCCCTGTCCCCTGCAGCTCATCAGGCTGCCAAGGAGGGGTATTTTGCTCTGTCTTTGGGATCTGTGCAATGATACAAGCAGGAAAAGCTCAGGAGGTGGAAGGGGATGTGGGCATGCAGAGAAACAAGGAACTGTTGAGATCACTGAGGGGAAACTCCAAAATCTGCAGTCAGGCTGCTCCAAGCCCTGTCCAGCCTGGCCTTGGGCACTGCCAGGGATCCAGGGGCAGCCACAGCTGCTCTGGGCACCTGTGCCAGGGCCTGCCCACCCTCCCAGGGAACAATTCCTTCATCATATCTAATTTAAACCTCCTCTCTTTCAGTTTCAAACCATCCCTCCTTATCTTGTCTCTAACTGCCCTTGTAAATGTTCTCCCTCATGAATTTTATTGTTTTGTGGTTTTGAAACATGAATCTGGGCTGTAACTGTAAACTCCAGCTGCCCATTGAAGTAGACCCAACTCAGCAATGCACGTGCACAAGTGGAAAGTGACCCTGGTGCTGTTTCTTGCAGCTTGGAGCTGATCAATAAATCCCTTGTCCATGCCACCGAGTCAGCCATCATCGAGTGGAGCCAGCAGATCCAGAGAGTGCTGAGGAAAGAGTCCTCAGAGCCCCTGCTGCAAGGCACCAACCCCACCCCGAAGGTGGAGCTGCAGTTCTGGAGGAGCAGGTGCTGGGGCAGCTGCTGCTGCTGCTTTGGGTGCAGGGGGTGCTGCTGCTCTGAGCCAAGAGCAGCTGCTCGAGGTCATGTTGAGACCCGAACCCAAAAATATTGCTAAAATAACGGTGATCTCTGAGTGGCTGGGGGTGGCTGGGCACTTGTATCAGTTTGCCTTGGCCCAGCCACAGTTCAGGGCTACACCACGAGGGGATTTAGTTGGAAATGGTGTTTGGCTGTCTGCAGACAGCCAGGACACAGCTTTGAGCCAACTGGCCAAGGAAACAAAACAATCCTCAGCAGAATCCAATTGACAAATCACTTCAGGTAAACAATCTTAACACATTCCACATGTGCAAAACAACAGGAGCAGCAAGTAGAGATAAGAATTGTTTTTCTCCTCTTCTCTCTGTGCTTCTCTAAGAAAAAACCCTGAGAGAGAGAGAATGATGTCTCTGTCTGTTCAGAGGATGTGAATGGCACAATGGTGTTTCCCTCACTGGTCCCTAGGACCAGCCCCTGAGCAGAGCTGCTGGGCACGGTCCATGCTGTCAGCTGGGGGTGCCACAGGGGGGTCAGACGAGCCAGGGAGTGGAATTTCAGCTGCCCTTTGTGCTGTGCTGGCTCAGGATGACTGGAGACAGAGCCCTGCCCGTGCAGAGCTGTCAGCAGTGGCTGCAGAACAACACCTGGCTCCTTCTGGCACTGCTCTCATCTGAGCCTGGCACCAGCTCTGTCCTCCAGGGCTGGTCCCATTTCCTGCCAGCTCAGTTCAGATTAAAACATGCATTCTTAAACTCTAAAACTAAATGTTTCTTAAAGTCTGGGTGAGATCCTGCCTGGGTCAGTTTGCACTGCAGCCTGTGCAGAAAATCCTCCCAGCTGCTGCAGGATTTCACCACTTCCCTCTCTCCAGCCACAGCCTTGTCCTTCTTACATCCTCTGCACTTTCCTGTGCTGGAGCTCTTTGCTCATGCAGGTAAATCTTCTGCTTTCCAGAGGTGTGGGGACTTCAGGAAAACTGCTTGGAAAACTTCTTGTGTGCCCTCAAAAAAAAAACCCCAAATCTAAAACAAACACGACCCCCCTGCCCCCCAAGATTTCTTATTCTTCAAAGGGATTTTTCCCCCACATAAAAATAAGTTCAGGACTCTCACTATTTGGGGATCTCAGTTCCAAACCCTGCTCTACCTCCAAGATCCCTGTTCTAGAGAGTCTGTGCCCTTGTGTAACTGCAGAAAATCCTGAGCCAGGGCTTTGGGGCACAGCTGGGGCTGCCCAGCGGGGCTGGTGACGTGTCCTGTGCTGCAGGTGTGCTGACCTGGAGGGCATTCACAGACAGCTGACATCCAGGAGGGTCAGCAACATGCTGGAGGTGCTGGAGAGAGTGCAGAGCATCTACGTGCCAGCCTTCCAAAGCATGCTCGTGGATGTGGAGGCAGGTGAGAGCCTGGGGCAGCTCTGCGTGGCGCTGATTGCTGTCGTCTGTCATAGCCTGGGGTGCCAGGGCGCTGTGCCCTCCCTGCTGGGGGGACAGGGTGGCTCTGTGGGAGGGAGATGCTGATAGGGAGAGTTTCTTCTTCCTAGTCCTGAGCTTTGGGGTTATTTGCATGTGCACTTCTGAAAAGGCTGAGACAAGTGGGGTTGCTCAGTCCAGAGAAGAGAAGCCTAGAGTGATCTTATTCTGGCCTTCCAGTGCTTAAAGGGGCTCCAGGAGAGCTGCAGCTGGATTTTTTACAAGGGTTGGCAGTAACAGGACAAAGGCAAATGGCTTCATGCCGACAGAGGTTAGATTAGATATTAGGAAGAAATTAGGAAGAAATCCTTCCCTGTGAGGGTGGGCAGGCCCTGGCACAGGTGCCCAGAGCAGCTGTGGCTGCCCCTGGATCCCTGGCAGTGCCCAAGGCCAGGCTGGATGGGGCTGGGAGCACCTGGGACAGTGGAAGCTGTAACAGGATGCGCTTTAAGGTCCCTTCCAGCCCAAACCATTCCATGGTTCTATGATTAGATGATGATGATGATGATTCTCTCCATGTTGGTCCACAGGTCTAGTTGCACAATAATGTCCTAGTTTTATTAAAATTCATTAATTTAATAAAAACAAATTAATTATTAATTCTGGGGTTTTTCTTCAGGCTCCAGCCACACAGCTCTTTGTGCCAGCACCCAGCTCCTCATCAGGACTGCGAGCCCCCCCTTTGTGCTCCCAACTCGTGCAGTGTTGGGACAGTATATATATATATATTTATTTATTTATTTATATACACACATATTTATATATTTACACACACATATATACATATATATATTTACATACACATATATACATATATATTTACACACACACATATATATACACATATATACATATATATTTACACACACATATATATGCATATATATTTACACACGCATATATATACATATATATTTACACATATATATACATACATGTATATATGTGTGTATATATGTGTATGTATGTATATATATGTATATATATGTATGCGTGTGTATATATATAAAAAACTCGTGGCCCCCTCCCCAGCCCTTCTCACCCCTTCTGCCCTTCCTCCCCCAGCTCTGAGTGAAGCTCAGGACATTGATCTCCACCTGACAGCCCTGCAGCAGCCCCTGGAGCACGTGGAGGCTGCCGAGTTCAGCAAGGTGAAGCCTCTCCTGGTGCCCCTGCTGCACGTGGTGTGCTGGATCTGGGCCAGCTGCCAGCACTACAGCGTGCCCCTGAGGCTGGTGGTGCTGCTCCAGGAGATCTGCAACCTCCTCATCCAGCAGGTGTGTGCCTGTGGCACCTGGGCTTGACTGGGAGGGTTTGAGGGAAGCTGTAGGGGAAGATGAAACAGGAAAGCCTTATAAATATGATTGCCTGGCAAAAGATTTTGAGAATATGGAAACTCTAAGCAAGACTTAAATGAAAGCAAGCTTTGAGATCCCTCAGTTACTGAACAACTGGAAAACAATGGTGTGGCTGGCTGAAGGTGATCCCCTTGTGATGGAACAACACCCTCTGCTCACAGACAGGTCCAAGGGTCAGAGCAGACCCTACAGCTTGGCAGAAGGGGCCAAAGAGGAGTTTTTAAGGTTTCCAAAGAGTAGTTTTTAGGCTTAGCAGAAGGGGTCCAAAGATGAATTTTTAGGGTTTTTTAGGGTAACACAGAATGGTAATGTAATGATTCTTACAGGCTGTATGGAAATGCTATAGGATTTGTATCTTGTACTAGATTGGTTAGTGAGAATTTGAATATTCAGCGCAGAAGAAGATTTATGGTATTGGAACAGGAACCTCGCTCTCTTTTGCTCTCTCTCTCAGTCTCCTCTTTTACTCTCTCTCTTCCTCTTTACCATGTTCTTGCCTTCTCTCTTTTCTTCTCTTTCCTTGTCCAAACTGTGGCTGGCAGCTCCCAGCAGGGCCCTGCACTTGGCCCTTTGCAATAAACCACAAGTTCCAAGCCCTGGCTTCAGAGATCTCTGGTCTCCATCCATCCCAACCATCCTACCCCCGTTGCTCCTACAGAAATTCTCTTCTCTCTTCCTTTCCCCTGTCCTTCCTTCCAAAGGGATTCTGACTGAGAGGAAGGGTCAGAGCTGGTCAGTACCAGAAGTCACCATTTGCTGTGGCAGCAAGGGACATCTCGGGTGTGATTTGGCTCTTCCAGGCTGCGGTGTACCTGACCCCAGAAGATCTTCTGAAAGCAGAGGTGGAGGAGAGCCTGGGCAAGGTGCAAACAGTGTTTGACATCCTGAGCACCTTCAAAGGGGCGCTGGAGGAGAGAAGGGCAAACCTGCAGGTGTACTATGAGCCAGGCCAGCAAGTGAGGAGCTGGGACTTCCCCTCCAGGCTGGTGTTTGCAAGGCTGGACAGCTTCCTGCAGAGGCTGGAGACGGTGAAGGTGAGAGGTACTGCAGCCATGAACTGCCTGGCTGGCACCTTCCCTCCCTGATGCCAGGGGATCACTCTGTGCCCTGTGGTCCCCCTGACATCAAGGCCAGGACTTGTTTGCCCAGGTCCTGCTCAGTGCCTGTGTCAGATCTGCTGCTGTGTCCTTCAGTGCTCCCAGGGGTCCTCTGTGACTCGTGCTCTTGTTGGGACAAGGGGATGGGGGTCATGGGACTGCGGTTTGCATGGGTGGGAATAAACCAGGACAAGCTCCGAGGCTTCCTGGGGCATTCAGGGACACCCTGGGGCATTCAGGGACACTCTGGAGCTGGGCATCTCCTGACTTGGACAGGGGGCCTGGGGAGGAGCAGGGACACTTTCCACATCCCTCAGCAGGGCATCCCGTCCCATCCCAGTGTGTGCCCAGCTCTGGGGTGTCCCTGTTTGCTGTGGTTGTGAGACAGGGCAGGGACAGGGGCTGTCATGAGTGCCATCATCCCTCAGCCCCCAGCATGGCTGAGGCTCTGTGGGTACCTGTTACACAGTGTGTAGCTGTCACACAAACGCTGTGCTCACCTGTGAGCTCTCCTGTGCTCTCCTGTGCTCACCTGTGAGCTCTCCTGTGGGTACCAGCTCACTGCAGCTGCTGGTCACTCTGTTAGTGTTCAGGAACACATAACCACACAATTATAATATGCAGCTGCTGTTGTTAAAGAGCTCTGAGTGTCAGGGGTACAGACCCAAATCTGACCTGCCATGGTTTCAGACCAAACATGTTTTATATTCTCACAGTACATAACTTACATATTAATTATTAAACTTACACTGTTCTATTGTATACATTGATTTCATCCAAGCATGGATTTATTGTGATCCCCTCAAACCTCTAACACAGTTTCTCATGATTCTTTACACAATAATTATATCTAATCCCATCTAACAATTATATAATTTATCATACACTAGCTACACAGGTGCAGTTTCACATGATCCAGCAAATACAAGGTCTGACATTTCCCAGGGCCTACCCTTAGCATTTTCCCAGGGCCTGCTAAGCCTAACTTTCTTTCTAGCTCCCCGAATTTTCTATGATTTTAAAATCTTTTACTGTCAACAATCTCTGTTTTTGGATGGGCTGTTCCCAGCTGAGGGGGTCAGATGGGCACTGCACAGGCTGCTTGTGCCTATGCAAGGCAAGGTTTGGGTTGCTTTTCTCCTTCTCCCATTCCCTGCACTGGAACAGAAGGTTTTACTGGTTTAACCACGCTGTGTAACTCTGCTCCTTCCTTAAGGAGCTGTGTTGAAAAGCACAATGGGTGGCATCTGCTTTAAAAGCACTCGATTGTAGAATCACAGGGTGGTTTGGGTTGGAAGGGACCTCAAAGATCATCCTGATCCCATCCTGAGGATGGCCCAGGAGCAAACCTGGCTCTGTGCTGTGGCAATTTGTCATCTGCTTGTGGCTGAAGCTGTGTGTGCCTCCTCTGGCTCTGCAGGGCCTCCTGACCACAGCCCTGGACCTGGCCGAGCTGGAGAAGATTGAGTTTGGGGGGATGAGAGGGAAGGCCCTGGGCCAGCAGGTGCTGGCCATGCATGAGGAGTTCCAGGAGTGCTACCAGGTGTTCTCAGAGCGAGCCTACGACTGCCTGGACCTGGCCAACGTGGTAGGTGGGGCACCTGTGGGGATGGCAGCAGCTCAGCCTCCTCTCCAGGGAGCAGCTCCCTCTGCAGCAGAGCCTGGCTCCTCCTTCCAGCTCCTTCCTCCCTTTGTGGTGCTCTGGTCTGTCCCTGCAGGGCACAGGGAGCTGCTGGCCTTCTCTGCAGGCACTTGGCAGTTCTTGCAGCTCCACATCTCAGAATCACACAAAGAACCAGGCTGGAACAGACCTTTGAGATCATCGAGTCCAAACTGTGCCCCAACACCTCCTCATCAACTAAACCATGGCCCTGAGTGCCACATCCAGGCTGTCTTTAACATGTCAGTGACTCCAGCACCTCCCTGGGCAGACGATTCCAGTGCCCAACCACTCTTGCAGTGAAGAATTTTTTCCTGATGTCTAACCTAAAGTTCCCCTGGCACAGCTGAAATCCAGCATACCTTGCTGGTTCAATGAGTTTGAGCTTCTGTGAGTTTTTGGGGATGGTGGTGTGGTCTTCAGGCCAGTTCAGGGTAAGAGAGTGTGGAGATACCTCCTGTCTTGCCTCCAGCTGAAGTTAGGACTTGTTGGACTGTGGGTCCATCCTGAGCTCAGCCATGGAGTGGGACAGAGGTGTCCTTGACTCTGTGGAGGAGTGTTTTCATTCCTGGTGAATAAGATTGTACATACATTCAGATTATACATACATTCAGATGATTATACATACATTCATTCTTTGCTCTGCTTTATAAGAGTGTGTTTTACTTCAAGTTCTTTCCCCCCACAAACACACAATCCCATTTTAAAAGCTTTGACAGATGCTGCTTTTCATCTTCACTTGGACAGCAGCTGTTAAGAGACTCAATTACCTCTGGACCTGTTAGGCAGGAGCCAAATGAAAGTGTCTCTTGCTGCTGCACAGCACAGTTGATTCTGGAAGCATTTCTGTCTCTAAACTACATATGTACTGAATGCATTCCTGGGGAATAAGGAGAGCAAACAGCTCTGGGCAGGGGGGTGGCAGGGAGGTGGCAGGCACCTCCCCAGTGCCCTCTGCCAGCCCAGGACTTGCTGCTGCCCTTCCCACAGGAGTTTGAGCAGGATGCCCTGGGCTTCCAGCAGAAGGTGCAGGACATCGACCGTCGGCTGGGCACCGTGTTCAGCCAGGCCTTCAGCGACGCCCCGGGCCTGGAGCACATCTTCAAGGTCTGTCTGTCTGTCCATCTGTGCATCCCCTCCCTCCCTGGGAGCCCCACTGAGAGCCCAGACAGGGCTGCAGCTGCAGGCTGTGCAAGGGGACAGTGACATTGGGATGGATTGGGGACATTGGGTTGGACAAGGGGACAATGATGTTGGGATGGATAAGGGGACAGTGACATTGGGATGGACAAGGGGACGGTGACATTGGGTTGGATTTGGGACAGCAACATTGGGTTGGACTGGGGATGGTGACATTGGGATGGACAAGGGTATGGTGTAACTGGGATGGACAAGGGGACAGTGACATTGGGATGGATTGGGGATGGTGACACTGGGTTGGATAAGGGGATAGTGACACTGGGATGGACAAGGGGACAGTGACATTGGGATGGATTGGGGACAGTGACATTGGGTTGGGCTTGGGCAGGGATGCTCAGCCCTGTGGGTCCATCATGAGCCCTGGAGCTGGCAGTGTCCCTGCTCCTCACCTCTTGACACAAACAGCAGAGTTTGCTCAGGTTGGGGAAGAGCAGCCAGAGAAATGATTCAAATCAGGGTTTTGGATGGCAGGAGTGGCACTGGGGTCCCTGGGAGGTGGGGGAGAGACTGCTCTGAGTTCCAAGGCCAGGTTGGACAGAGCCTGGAGGACCCTGGTCTAGTGGAGGTGTCCCTGCCTATGGTAGGGTGGAACAAACTGGCCTTTAAGGTCCCTTCCAACCCAAACCATTCTGTGATTCTCTGATTTCCTGGTGAAAACTGCTGTTAAAACCAGGTGATCATTGGTAATATCAATTTGTTAATACATGGATGGATTTCAACCCTCAAAATTGAGGTTTTCTGGAAATGAGGGGACTTTGTTTACCAGTGAATCTATCCTGCAGAGAAAGTAAATGGTATTTTCTGAAAAAAAAAACCAGAATAATTGTTAAAATTGCTATAGAAAATGGTAAGTGATAGCATTCATCTTTGACTTGTTTAGGGTTTTTTTTAAATAGCAAATTTTGAAGAATGACATCTGGAATATGGTTCACCCACAGAGAAGGTTTGAGCATTTCTGTAACAAAGACATCCTTTGTGATATGGTTTAGTGGTGGGATCAAAGGTGATCTTGGAGTTCTTTCAAACCTAAATGCCTCCATGAAAGGCAGGAACTACTTGGGAAAGCAGGGGGAAAACCTTCCCTTTGACAAATGTCCATCAGTGCAGACCTCTGGGTTACTGAGGAGCTGCACCAGTGAGGAAAATCCCAGCGGAGGATTTTGGAGTTTGACTTTTCCCATTCTTTCCCTGCTCCTTCCCCTGCCCAGCTGCTGGCCATGTTCCGGAACCTTCTGGAGCGCCCTGGGATTGCTGCAGTTGCTGCTGACAAGGTCCCTGTCCTGCTCAGCATGTTCAGCTCTGCCCTGGACCAGGCCAGGCTCACCTACAGCAGGCACACCCAGGCAGGGCTGCAGCTCGGTGGGTGCCGTGTCAGGAGGAAAATGGATTTTACAGGAAACTGGATTTAGGCTCATTTAGGGAGGGGAAATAATTTGCTTTTGCTAAGGAGAACTTCCCAAATGGCAAAGGTTTTCAGCTTTCCTGGTGGGAAGTGCCCTGTTGTTGGCATTAAAGCAATGCCAATGTCCTTGTTTGAAATGTGCATGTGTGGGTAATGCTGGAAATACAAGGGGGAGGTGGGAATTTGGGGTTTGATCAGCCTTTCCCAGGTTTATTATTCCCTGGGAATGCTGGCACAGAAGGGAATAGGTAAATTCCTGTCAGGAAGACTGTTCTGGAAGCAGAGAAATTCCAGGAGAGCAGCACTGCTGGAACCAGTGCTGGTTAACAAGGAGAACGGGGAGATTGGTGGAGGATGAGTCCAGCATTTGCTGTGGCTTTGTGGGGTTCTGTTCTGTGCCTCTGAGATGGCATGGTCACAGCCAGAAATCCCTTCCTCAGTGTCTGTGGGAAGCAGAGAATTTCCCCCAGTCTGGTTCCAGGATGTGCCAGGCTTCTCCTCTGATCCCTTATTGCAAATCCACAGCGGGGTTTGTAGGTCACAGACTGTGACCTGTTCACAGGGGTCTGAGGATGAGGGAAGAGATGAGGATCTGACTCCATGTTTCAGAAGGCTGATTTATTATTTTATGATATATATTACATTTAAACTATACTAAAAGAATAGAAGAAAGGATTTAATGAGAAGGCTAGCTAAGAATAGAATAGCAAGGAATGATAACAAAGGCTCTGTCTTGGACTCTCTGTCTGAGCCAGCTGGGCTGTGATTGGCCATTAATTAGAAACATCTAACATGGGCCAATCAAAGACCCACCTGCTGCATTCCACAGCAGCAGATAATCAATGTTTACATTTTGTTCCTGAGGCCTCTTAGCTTCTCAGGAGGAAAAATCCTAAGGAAAGGATTTTCCATAAAAGATGTCTGCGACAGCAGACCTGCATGGAGTGACAGAGGCTGGATTTCAGGGAGGAAGCCTGGAGCCCAGGGCAGCTCTGTGGGGCTGTGGGGCTGATGGAATGCTGTTCCCTGTGCCCTGCAGGGTTCCCCCCCCTGCACAAGAACGTCCCTCCCGTGGCCGGAGCGCTGGGCTGGGCGCGGGAGCTGCGGGCGCGGATCCAGGGCCCCTTGGAGCACCTCAGGCACATCCCAGGGCTGTGAGTGTCTGCTCCAGATGGGCTGGGGCCATCCGGAAACCTCTCTCTCGGTGTTCTCTCTGTGTTGAATGCTATCCAATGGCTGTTGTCATTATATTGCAAGGGTTCCATATTGCTGGAGTTTCAAACCTCCCTGATGTTTCTTGTAGGCATCTCCTCTAGGCACTGATTCTTCCTTGTCCTCACAGCAGCCTACTGACTCCAGTTCCCCTTAATCAACCAATCCACTCTTTTATAACACTCTTCTTATTGGCTACAGATGCTCCTTATTCTTAATAATTAACCCAGCTGCAACTCTTGAGGGGGTAAGATTACTTTCTATACTATCTTTATTTATTTATATTCTATCCCCCTACAACTGGCCGTAGCTGAAGCAGCCCTTTGTGAGGAGGTGAGAAGTGAAGAGGTGCCCTGGAGCCATTCACTTCCCTGCCATCTTGGTTTTTTTGAAGAAGTTTTTTAATTGGATGGGTTATTAAGTGATTGAGAGGCACTGTGGGACAGTAGATAGGCTCCTCAGCTTTTAACAGAGCCCTAGGTTGTAATTAAAATAGATATTGCAACCTTTCCCACTGTAATTCCTCCAGGACCTGGTTGGGAGCAGCCCAGCTCTTTGGTGATAACTTTCTGAGCATTAAACAAAGGAACAATCACCCAAGATCAAGAGAACAAACCTGGGCTGGAATTCTCATGGTCCCTGCATTTAGCATTGATTTTACTCCTCTGTGTAGAGCAGTTAAAGACAAGTCCTCCAGCAGGGTGGGGTGAGGCTGTTTCCCATGTGCAACTTGAGAGGGAGAAAGGATTGAAAAGGAAAATGAAGATATGTGTATATATAGATTTATATTATATATATTAACTATATAGTATGTTATTGCATGCATTTTCTATTTTTTTCTATACATTATATAGAAATACATTTTATACATTATATAAACAGTCATTCTCACAGCTGTGACCTGCATCTAGTGAAGCACAACTGTCACAGAAAACTGTCAAGGGTAAAATGTTCAGAAGTCACGTTTGGTAACTGATTTTTCCAGCAGCCCTGGGTCCTTCTCCCATCTCAGCTGCTGTTCCCCATTTTACAGCAGGGAAACACCTGAGAGAGAGCCCAGGGGGCTGGGCAGCCTTGGGCAGGGAGAGGATTTGGGGTGAAATCCAGGCAGGCTGTGCCTGCAGGTTGTGGGGGACCTTGGGAAGGGGGAAATGCAGATTCCAGCCCCCAGGACTAAAGGTGATGAACCCCTGTCTGTTGTGCTGCCAGGAGCTTGGACTCTGCCCGTGGAAGAATGGTGGTGCAGAAATATGAAGAAATGATCCAGCTGCTCGACAGGTACAGGGGCTCAGGCAGGGCTGTGGCTCAGGAAAGCTTCCCCTCCCCTGAGCCACCTGCCAGAACACTTGGCAGCCCAGGGCTTGGGAACGTCCTTTTCTAAGCCCAAGGGAATTCCCTGCCTGGAGAGGAGGAGGGAACTGGCGCTGGGTGCCGCAGGTTTGCTGGGATGGCTTCGAGTGAGAATCCTGCAGGGGGGAGCAGGGGCTCTGCAGCCCAGCAGGAACTTCAGAACAAGAGGAACTTCAGAACGAGCTGCTGTGGGGTGCAGGAGCTGCTCTGGTGGAAACCTGGGCTGGGAGAAGTCTCTGTTCTCTCCCTGGCTGTGTTTGCAGTGGCTGTAACGTGGATATTCCACAGTTTGAGCTGGAGGTGACTGTCCAGGACTTGGCATCTCAGTGTTTGATGTTTCACCTGATTGCTCCGGGCTGTCCCTTGAGAGGAACCCCTTCCCCAAGGAGGGGATCTATGTGTTCACAGGGGTCTGAGGATGAGGGAAGAGACGAGGATTTGACTTTATGTTTCAGAAGGTTTGATTTATTATTTTATGATATATATTATATTAAAACTATACTAAAATAATAGAAGAAAAGATTTCATCAGAAGGCTGGCTAAGAATAGAAAAAGAAGGAATGATCACAAAGGTTTGTGGCTCGGACTCTGTCTGAGCCAGCTGACTGTGATTGGCCATTAATTAGAAACAACCACATGAGACCAATCACAGATGCACCTGTTGCATTCCACAGCAGCAGATAATCAATGTTTACATTTTGTTCCTGAGACCTCTCAGCTTCTCAGGAGGAAAAAATCCGAAAGAAAAGATTTTTCATAAAAGATGTCTGTGACAGGGATCCCTGCAGGGTCCTGCTCCCCATCCACACTGGAGGGAGCTGGGATGAGCAGAGCCCAGCCTGGGCTGCTGCAGGGTGGGTGGAGAGAGCCCTGTTCCCATCACCAGGGCAAGGCTG
>NW_005054457.1:211228-231802 GCF_000277835.1 Geospiza fortis
TGAGGTGAGCACCTCGAGGTGCTGTGTCCTGGGTGCTCAGGTGACAACGTGATTCAGAGCAGACTTTGTCACTGGGGACACGGCTGTCCATGACCTGTGAGATGCCAGGAGCTCTACTCTGCCCTCTGTGCTCCCATGCCAGGGGTGCCATGGCCTCACTCAGCCAGGTGAGCTCAGCTTCAGCCACCCCAGCATCCCTGGGGCTTCAGGAATCTGCCCTGCTCAGACCTTTGCAAACCCCCAGCTGCTGATATGTCACATGAGGCTAAATGCTTTGGAAAATCCATCTCCGAATCTGAATTCTCTGCTAAAACTGGTGCTTGAGAGAGCTTTGCCCTCCACTGTTCTTTTGGGTGTTTGCCTTGTTGTTGAGGTGGCATGGATGGGTTTTGAAGATCCCTTCATGTTCTTCATTCCTCAGAGTGGTCTTGGCTTCCCCTCAGTTACAGCTGCACCCTCTGCTCTGGTAACTGTGTGGTGCAAGTGTCTCTCTCCTGGCAGGTACCAGGAGAAGCTGTATTTGGACTGGTCCCAGACGGTGTCAGAGAAATCCCAGTACAACCTGGCTCAGCCTCTCATCCGGCGAGAGGCCCAGAGCAAACTGATCACGGTCAATTTTGATCCCCAGGTAAGAGCTGCTGCCCTTGGCTCTCCTGCCCCCCAGCACATGTCCCCAAGCTGTGGGGGACACCTGGGGGGATTCTCTGTGCTCTGTGGAGCCCTTCCCATGGGGGTAACAAGGCTCTGCCATAGACTTGCTCTGCCTAAATACCAGCATTAATTGCAGTTTGAGCAGAGCAAATTCTGGTTTAAGGCAGTGGCAGAAGTCCCTCAGGAGCCAGAGGTGTGGCTGCTGTCAGCATGTCCACACCATACTGGCTGATACTGGTGTGGGGAGTGATGGGACATCATCTACAGATGCACAGTCATGTTGTGTGTACCTGGAACCTGAGCTTCTGAAAGGGTGTGAAAACCCCAGGGAAGGTTTGTTTTGTGACTCCAGAAATCTTTGATGGAAGGTGGCACCAGAATGAGTTGAGTCAGTGGCTTTGAGGCCATATTACTATTCTTAAATTATTTTTTATACCAACCAGCCCAGCAAACCAAGAGAGCTGGAGCCATCTTATCTTTCACTTTGATAATGGCCAATGGCTCTTGCAGAACAGCATTGCTGGGACTTGTGATGGGGCTCAGCCTCCATCTGAGAGGGGAAGCACATGGATGGGGATGGCTGAGAGCACCAGAGGTGATAGTGGCTTTTAGAGGAGGCTGGTAGGTGCTTAACAGAGCTGGGAAGGAATCCAGAGTCAGAGGTCAATGGGAAACAGGTGGTACAGACCAGGAGCTGTCCAGGCCTTTTCCAGCCTGCTGCTTTGGGAATAAACCAGCAGGAACCCCTGTGAGGGTCAGAAGGGGCTGGGAGGGCTATACTGACCAGCAGGACCCTCTGTGATGGGTTGGAGGGTGTTCCAGGAGTTGGGAGGGCTGTGCTGACCAGCAGGAACATCCTGTGGTGCTCAGAAGGGGTTGGAGAGAATGCCAGGAGCTGGGAGGGCTGTGCTGACCAGCAGAACTCCCTGTGATGGTCAGAAGGGGCTGGGAGGGCTGTGCTGACCAGCAGGACCCTCTTGTGATGCTCCAAGGGACTGGATGGAGTTCCAGGAGCTGACAGGGCTGTGCTGACCAGCAGAAGGGGTTGGAGGGGGTTCCAGGAGCTGGTAGGGCTGTGCTCACCAGCTGGAACCCCTGTGATGCTCAGAAGGGGCTGGCAGGGCTGTACTGACCAGCAGGAACATCCTGTGATGCTCAGAAGGGGTTGCAGGGAGTTCCAGGAGCTGGCAGGGCTGTGCTGAGCAGCAAGACCAGCAGAAGGGGTTGGAGGAAGTTCCAGGAGCTGGGAGGGCTGTGCTGACCAGTAAGAACACCTGTGATGCTCAGAAGGGGCTGGCAGGGCTATGCTGACCAGCAGGAACATCCTGTGATGCTCAGAAGGGGTTGTAGGGAGTTCCAGGGGCTGGCAGGGCCGTGCTGAGCCCAGCTCTGTGCCTTGCCTCCCCAGCTGGTGGCCGTGCTCAGGGAGGTGAGCTACCTGAGGGGCAGCGGGGCAGGAGCCATCCCCCCAGCAGCAGCTGAGCTCCATTCCTGCAAGGAATCCTTCTGGCAGCTGGTGGCCAGCCTGGAGCTGATGGGGAACAGCTACAACAAGGTCCTGAGAGCCGTGCTGGAGGTGGAACATCCTCTGGTGCAGGGCCAGCTGCAGGACATCGACGTGAAGCTGAGAGAGGCGGAAGAAACGCTGACCTGGAAGACAGAGGGTGAGCTGGCTCTGTGTGGTGTTGGTTTTCCCAGCTTTTACAGAGATGGGGCAACTGAGAGGTGTTTTAAAAGATTTTATTTCATTATCAGGTTCAGTGAATAGTGAGACAGATGTAAAACTCAACTCCATTCCATCAGAAGCCAACCCATTTCCTGGCTACAATATCTTAGAAATGTTTTTCAGCCTATTAGCTTTTGCCCCACAATGCTGCTGTTAAATATAACACTAATCACCTCTATTTTTGCCTATATTTTAACCTATATTTAACACCAATCACCTCTATTTTCACCTATATTTTAACCTATATTTAACACCAATCACCTCTATTTTCACCTATATTTTAACCTATATTTAACAACAATCACCTATATTTTCATCTATATTTTAACCTATATTTCACACCAATCACCTATATTTTTATCTATATTTTAACTTATATTTAACACCAATCACCTGTATTTTTACCTATATTTTTACCTATATTTTTACCTTTATTTTTACCTTTATTTTTTACCTATATTTTTACCTTTATTTTTTACCTATATTTTTACCTATATTCCCATATTTAACACCAACAGCCTCTCAGGAGGAAAAATCTTAACAAAGGGATTTTTCAGAAAATATCATAACTACAGTAGGGGAGAGGTAGAGGTGGCTCTGCTGCTCCAGGTGCTGAATCTCTTTCCTTAAGGATGAGTGAGAAACACGTGAGACCACGGGGAGAAGGTCTGAAGGAGAGAACACCAGAGCTTGGCCCAGCAGCTCTGAAAATAAAGGAACAACCATCTCATTTTCTCCAGGTGTCTGGGATCACATCTCCGGGGTGGTGGGTGATGTCTGTGACCTGGAGCAGAGGGTGCAGAAGGCCAAGGACAACGTTGAGGAGATCCAGAGCATTGTGCACTCATGGGGGTCGCCCATGCTGGAGAGAAAGGATTCCAAAAGGGAGGCAGTGCTGAGCCTGGAGGAGTGCCAGGAGCGCCTGGAGCGGCGCTACAGCCTGATCAGGGAGGCTGGGCACAGGATCCACTCCCTGCTGAAGGTGAGGGGGCACCTGCAGAGCTGGGGGGCTCCTCAGAGGCTCCGTGTTGTCCCTGTGGCGCTGGAAATGTCCAGAGTGCTTTGCCTGAAATGAACTCCCTGAACCCATCTGAGAACCCGCCCCGGGGTTAATTGATGCTGTCTAGGAGGGGTGGGGTGGGCTGGATCGGGGTGTGGGGCTGGCTGGGCTCCCAGCCCCGGGCAGGACCGGCTCCAGCCCAGGGAAGGGTCTGGCTGCAGCCCTGGAGAGCCACCAGAGGGGAGTGGTGCATCGGGATTGGGATGATGCTGCTCCAAGGAAAAATCCCATCCGAGGTGCTCACCTGGGAACAGGGGCTGGGGCTGACCCTTCGGTTTGAGGCTCTGTCCCTCTGTGCAGCGAGGTGATGCTGAGCACCCAGGGAGAAGCTGAGTGACAGGAGAGAGACTGCTGTTCCAAATCTTGGTGCTTCCCAGCAGTTTTGCCAGAGCTCAGAGTCCTCTGCAGGCCAGGAGAAAGCCCAAAGCTCTGCTCCTCAGCTGCCTGGAGCCAGGTGTTGTGCATGTCAGGGACAGCCCCTGGCCTGGAGGACGTGGGTTATGGGGCCAGCCTTCTCCTGAGGGTCATGTCTGGCCATGGACTCTGAAGAGAACCAGATGGGTTCATCAGGATGGGCCTTTGAGACCCCCAGTTCTCCTTGCCCCAGGGGTGCAAAGCAGCCCCAAGTCCCATGCCCTCAGAGAAGAGGGAGGAGAACACTTGGGAGACCTTCTAAAGCTCTTCTGCCCTCCATTTTCACCTTGAAGTGTTCCTGGAGACCAAGCAGCCCTCGACAGGAGCAAATTGTGGCCACGCCCCAGTGGGAAGATCCACCTCCACGAGGCTGGCACTGCTGTGCTGCCCAGCATCAGCCCTTGGCTGTGGGGCAGTGATGCCTTCACAAGGCATCAACTTCAGCATCAGCACCTCCTTACCCACACTTAGTGAGCCCTGTATTACATGCAAGGAGGATTTTTGGGCACACTCAGCCCTGCTGTGTGCGAAGGAATCTTCTTTGTCTTCCAGGAAAACCAGAGCCTCCTACGTGCAGAGCCAGCCTCTGAAGCCTGGAAGGCGTATTTGGATTATGTGGATGAGAGAGTCCTGGATGGATTCTTCACTGCCATTGAGTGCTCCCTGAAATACCTCCTGGAGAACACAGGTGACACCTGGCTCCTGTCCCCTGACTGCAGGGGCTGCTCAGCCTCTCCAAGGGGACATCTCTGGGTGTGTTCCCTCATTCTCAGTGGTTGTTCTCTTTTTCCTGGCCTCTCCAAGGGGCCATCTCTGGCTGTGCTCCCCCATTCTCAGTGGTTGCTCCCTTTTTCCTGGCTTTCCTCTGGCACTGGTGCCTGCAGAAGGGGAGGGTGGCTCCCGCACTGGCCACTGGATTGCTCAGGGGGAGGGATGGAGGTGACTGCACTGTCTGCAAGGGTTAATGGAGGGAGACACCTGAGGCTTCTCCCACATCTGTGCTTGGACATCAGCTACCTCCCACCCTCCCATGCCCAAAGCAACAGGGTGGCACCATCCCTCCTCTGTGGGGAGGCTCAAGAGCCAGTTCTCCTACTGAAAGGCATCAAACAAACCCCTCAGTCCCTGAGCTTTAGTCCTGGGCAGAGGTGAGCTGGGCTCAGCAGTGCCCAGCCCAGCCCTCCTTGCTGTGCTGAGAGCAGCTTGTGTGCAGCTGAAGCACATCCCCAGGAACGCTTCCCTTCTGGATGAGAGGCACAATGAGCCGGAGAATTGCAAGCAATTCTTCACCATCTTGTTAAAAACTTGCCTAGGTTGTCACATTTGCATCTGGCTTCAGTTTCTGGTGGTTTTTCTTTTTTTTTGGATTTTTTTAATGCTTTTCACCACTAAATTAAAGAGACACTTGGTTCCTGTTGTTTTTCTCCTCTGCAAGCACTTCCATGCTGGCGTTGCTCAGCTCTCAGACTCCCTCTGCATTACCTGAAGAGCCTTTCCTCCTCAGGGTGTTTTCTGCTCCATACATCACTTGTGTCTCACCTGTTCCCCACTGGTTTTGGTGGGTACCACAGCACGGCTGGTTTGCCAACACCTCCATGGGTTGTGCAGGCACCAGTGAGTGTGTTTGCAACCACACCCTCCTGCTGTCCCTGCAGGCCGTGTGGCACCTTGTAATAGGACCTCAGTGGCTCAAGATGCCTTGAAAAAGACCCTGACATCTCTGTTCTTCCCTACCAGATCCCAAGGCAGGGCTTGCTCCCCTCTTTGAGGTGCAGCTGGATTTGGTGATCCCAGATTTGGTATTTCGCCCTCCCTTGGACCCTGGCACCAGGGATGGCTTCTGTGACATGGTGGAGAGTCTTCTCCAGGGCATCTTCCACATCTCCTCGCTGGTGCCCCGGCTGGCTGCTCACAGAGGCTTCTGCCACTACCAGGTCTGTGCTCTGGGGCTTCCCCGGGCTGGGGGCAGTGAGGAGGTGCCAGTGCTCCCACCTCACTGTGCTCTCCTCTCCCCTCCCTCTCCACTCTCTCCTTTCTCTTCTCTGCCTTCTCCCCTCTCCTCTCTTCCCTTTCCCTCTTCTCTCCTCTTTCCTCTCTCCCTTCTCCCATTTTCTCTGTCTCTTTTCTCTCTTCTCTCTTCTTTCTCTACTTTTTCTCTTCTTCTCTCTCCTTTCCCTTCTTCTCTCTCCTTTCCCTCCTTCTCTCTCCTTTCCCTCCTTCTCTCTCCTTTCCCTCCTTCTTCTTCTCCACTCTCCCTCCTTCTTCTCTCCTTTCCCTTCTTCTTCTTCTTCTCTCCTTTCCCTCCTTTCCCTTCTTCTTTTCTCCTTTCCCTTCTTCTTCTCTCTTTCACTCTCCTTTCCCTTCTTCTCTGCTTTACCTCCTTCTCTTTCCTTTCCCTCCACTCTCCTTTCCCTTCTTTTCTCCTTTCTCCTCTTCTTTTCTCCTTTCTCCTCTTTTGTCCTTTCCCTTTCCCTCTCTCCTTTTCCCTCCTTCTCTCTGCACTCTCCCTTCTCCTTTCTCCATTTCCCCTCTCCCCTTTTCCCTGTGCCCACCAGGCTGCCCTGGAGGCCATGCCCTCGCTGTGCTCATGGCGCCAGGAGCTGCTGGCCCGGGCTCAGGCAGCGGCCACCGCGTGCTGCGAGCACCGCGCGGGGCTGGAGCGGCGCTTCTGTCACCTCCTGCTCCAGGACAGGAGGGACCTGGGCCACCACCTCCTGCTCCAGGACAGCAGGGAGCTGGGCCACCCCCTCCTGCTCCAGGACAGCAGGGAGCTGGGCCACCATCTCCGTGTCCCCTTGCCTGCAGACACCGAGGAGGGGCTCCCTGAGGTGCCGGCCACGCTGCAGCAGTTCAGGGAGCAGCTGGGCTCCTACGAGCAGCTCTACAAGGAGGTGGCTCAAATGCAGCCCCTCTGCACCTTCCAGGGCTGGCTGAGGCTGGATGTGCGGCCATTCAAGGCAGCCTTGCTCAACGAGATTAAAAGGTGGAGCTTGGTGTTCAAGCAGCACCTCCTGGACCATGTCACGCACAGGTGAGGGCTGGTTCTGCCTCTGATCATGGAATCTCTCCTGTCTTGGTTGGGCTGTGTCATTTCACATCATGGCCAAAGGATAGAGAATCATGGAATTTCTCTTGTCTTGGTTGGGCTGTGTCATTTCACATCATGGCCGAAGGATAGAGAATCATGGAATACCCTGGGTTGGAAGGGATCCACAAGGACCATCCAGTGCAGCTCCTGGCTCTGCACAGACACCCAAACAATCCCACTCTGGGCATCCCTGGGAGCATTGTCCAAACGCTCCTGGAGCTCTGGCAGCCTCAGAGCTGTGACAACCTCCAGAGTTAATACAGGAGCAAGAGAAGGGCTCGTGCTGCACAGCAGCTCCATCCCAATGCTGAGTCTTCCATGCCCTGGTCTCTGCTTGTGTGTGAGCTGGGAGCAGTGGCATCCCTTGGTACCCCTGACATCCCTGGGACCTGATGTAGGGTGTTATACAGTGTGTATTTGCCCAAGGTGTGTGTTCTGCTCCTCCTGAGCCAAATAATCCCATCTCTGCCAGGGCTCTGGGCTTGCTTTACTGGATTTGATGGTGGCCATGAGTAAATCTGCAATGTTGTGAGGTTTCTAAGAGCCCATAATTCAGGTAGCCTGGCATGAACAGTCATGGAGCAATTTGGGCTCCAACTTTTGCATTATCAGGTGTTCCTTGCCCTGAAGAGCTGCTCAGATGTGTGCAGGACAATGCCCTGGGTGATTTATTGGTCACAACTGAAGGTTGTCTTAGGTTGTGGGTGCTCCCAGGGGAGTGCTCACAGACATCTGAAGAGGAGGCTGCTGCGTGGGGTGGTGATGTGATCTCTGGTGTGCTTTCCAGCACCATAAATCTGTCTGATAATTTCTTTGCAAAGAGGTTTAGTGTGGCAGAGAATGAGCATTTAGGAGCTGTTATTGAGAGTCCCTGAGTCAGCAGTTTAGTCTTTATTAGGTGAAGTATTTAAGGATACTTTTAGTCCCAGCAGCATCCAGAGAATTTAAGTGGGCACTTAAGAAGAGTTTTGAGACCCAGGAGCCCAGTGCTCCTCTGCTGATAGTGCCCAGTAGCTGGTGAGATGAAAAACAGGATAAGCAGGTGAGGAAAGTGCCCCAAAGACTTTCCTGTCTGTGATGGTTTATGGCTCAAGGGCTTTGAGAGACAGGGATCTTAATTTTAAAGACCTGGAGGGATTTTTTTTCCTCCCACAAATGTACAGTTGCTTTTCTAAGCTGCTGTGAATTTGCATCACCTGCAGGAGGGAGCTGCCCTGTGAAGAGAGGCAGTGCATGAAGGACAAGCCCTGTTACAGCTTTGAAACGTGTCAGGTTCAGCTGGGGAGCTGGGATTCCTGTAGTGGAAGAGATGGGGTGAAAACCATCACAGAATCCCAGAATGGTTTGGGCTGGAAGGGATCTTAGAGCCCATCCAGTGCCACCCCTGCCATGGCAGGGACACCTCCCACTGTCCCAGATTCTCCCAGCCCTGTCCAGCCTGGCCTGGGACACTGCCAGGGATCCAGGGGCAGCCACAGCTGCTCTGGGCACCCCATGCTGGTGCCTCCCCACCCTCCCAGTAAAAACTGGGACAGTAAAATCTGTGCTCAGACAGCCCCTCCTGAGCTCCCTGTCTCTGTTCAGGTACTCTGTCTCCAACTTGAGAAGTCCCAACCTTGAAGGAAGCTGTACCACATCCAGGGACACCTTTGGGCAGGAATTCCAGTTCTGAGGCTGGATATTAACTCCAGAGGAGCTGGAAGAATAATAATTCCAGAGGAACTACCCTCATCCTGTGCTTCCTCCCCTGCTTTGTGCTCTGCAGCTTGGCTGACCTGGATGAGTTCATCCAAACTGCCGAGAGAGGTTTGAGCAGAAAGGTGGAGAAAGGTGACTACAGTGGCTTGGTGGATGTCATGGGTCACCTGCTGGCTGTGAAGGAACGTCACAGTGCCACTGATGCCATGTTTGAGCCCCTGAAGGAGACCATTGAGCTGCTGAGGACCTATGAGCAGCAGCTGCCAGAAGAAGTCCACCAGCAGCTGGAGGTGGGTGAGGGTTTGTGGTGGGCACAGCAGTTTGCCCAGGAGCAGAAGGCAAAGGGGGCAGGAGGATTTGTGGTGGGCACAGCAGTCTGCCCAGGAGCAGAAGGCAAAGGGAGCAGGAGTGGAGGAGGATCCTACAGATATTCAAGGCTCCCTGTCATTAGAGGGCCTCATTGTGCAGCATTTTGCTATTGCAGGATGTGCCTTGGTATCTCTAAATGTTGAGATTTTTTTCTTTTAAAGCAGAGATTAAGCCTTTTGTTATGTGTGAAAAACATGGAATTGCCTGCTCCAACTCCCAGCGATTGCTCTTGAAAAAAAATTAATGCATTTTCAGATCCATCTGTTAATTAGGTTGAATTATAATTATTTTTAAATAAGCTGGCTCTTGGCAGCTATGGAGATGGGGAGGATAATGTTGGCAGAGGAGCTGCCTTCCCACAGGACTTCAGTCCTCCTCTGGGTCGAGACCACCAGATCTGCTTTACCCAGAGGACATCCCTGGGAGCAGGTTGTGAAAATATTTTGGCATCTTTCCACATCTGGCTCTTATGAGTCAGTTCTTTGGGAATTCCTTTCTTTTCTGCAAAGGGGACCATGAGAAGGTTGTAAGAGATGGTGAGTGTTGGGGGACCGAGACAAGCCCTGCCAGCTGTGTCTTCATCCACCATAAAACCCAGTCCTGTGAAGAGCCCAGCCACGCTAAATCCCCCAGCCTGGGAGCTGCTGGTGTGTTCCTGCTTGTGCAAATACCTGATTTACTTTGCTGATAGAAGAAATGAGGGTGTGGAGCAGGAGCAGCCATCCAGATGCAGGAGGCAGCCAAAGAATTGTTCTTCCTGGGAAGTGACAGCAACACTTGTGTGTGAATGATTCATTCCCTCCTGTGGGGAGTGGGAAAAGCAGATTTTCCTCCAGGCTCCTCTCCCTCCCTGGAGATGGATGGGCTGGAGCTGCTGCTTGGGAGGAAGAGAAGGAAGCAGCTCTGTGTGTGGTCATGGATGGTGATTTCTGCTGAGACTGTGGTGGAAAATGCCAGGAGGTGACCCCTCAGGAGGGGCTGGCCCTGCCCTGGCCATCTCTGCTGCCTCAGAGTTGCCTGCAGCTCCTTCCCTTCTTTCCATGGTGGGTCTCCATTAATCTCCTCGAGAGTGTGAGCTGGGATGGAGAGAAACCCAGAGCCTTTCCTGTGGGCTTGCACAGCCCATGGAGAGGAGGGGACCTGGGGACAGCAGAGCCCTTGGCAATCATGGAACTGTCAAGGTTGGAAAAGATTTTTAAGATGATAAAATCTCACCATCCACCCAGCACCACCACCATGCTCCCCACTAAACCACGTCCCCAGCTGCCACATCCACAGGGTTTTTGAACACTTCCAGGGATGGTGACTCCACCCCTGCCCTGGGCAATCTGTTCTGATTCTTTACAATCCTTCCTGTGAACTCTTTTCCTCATATCCAATCTAACCCCCCCCAGGCATGACTTGGCCCATCCCAACCACCTTCCCTTGCAGTTTTAGCCACGGGATCTGTGGCTTTTCCCATTCCATGGTTATCCATGAGCAGATCCCACCCTGCAGAGCCCTCCTGCCTGCCAGCAGTGTGGCAGCAGCTCTCTGGCCTGTGGGCAATCACAAATCTTCCCAGGCATTTTCCCTGGGGAAGGCTGTGAGAAGCTGTGAGAAAGCTCAGAGAAAGAATTAACACAATTCTTATCTCCACTTGCTGCACCTGTTGCTAGGCAAATGTGGAATGTGTTATGGAGATTTGTTTACCAAAGGGTGGTGGTGTATTGTATTTGTTGAGATTTTTGTGGGAGAGAGGAATGATGTATTTTATTTTATATTTTTAGAAGGTTAATTTATCATTTTATTATACTATATTAAAGAGTACTATACTAAACTATACTAAAGAATACAGAAAGGACACTTACACAATGCTAAAAAGATAATAATGAAAATTCGTGACTCTTTCTATAGTCCTGACACAGCTTGGCACTGATTGGCCAAAGAGTGAAAACAACTCACACCAGAATCAATGAAACAATTACTTGTGAGTAAACAATCTCTAAACACATTCTAGATGAGCAAAACACAAGAGAAACAAATGAGATAATAATTGTTTTCTTTTTTTTTTCCCTGAAGCGTCTCAGTTTCCCAGGAGAAAAGTCCTGAGCAAAAAGTTTTTTCAGAAAATGTGGATACCACAGTGGTGTTTCCTTGGTTGACCAATGAGGTCAAAGCTCTATTGGACAGGCTGGAAGGGGTTATGGGTTTCTTAAGAATAGAGTAAGAATATAATATAGAAGAATAAAGCAATAGTTCAGTGTCACTGACATATTTTATGAAAAATCCTTTTGCCAGGATTTCTTCTCCTGGGAAGCTGGGAAGCTTCAGCTTCTCCATGTTTTACTCCTCTGGAACATGATTTGGAGAACTGTTTACCCAGCATGTGAATTGTTTTTAATTAATGGCCAATCACAGCCAGCTGTGTTGGACTCTGAGTCTGCCACGAGATTTTATTATTCATTCTTTTCTAACCTTCTGGTGTCTCCTTTCTCTTTCTTTAGTATAGTTTTAGTATAGCATTTAGCAGGGCATAGCATAACATATATTATATTACATTACATTACATTACATTACATTACATTACATTACATTACATTACATTACATTACATTACATTATATTATATTATATTATATATTATCAGCATTCTGCACCATGGAGTCAGTGCTAATCACACAGTGCTAATTACACCTTTTGCATCATGGAATCGGTGATAATCACACAGTGCTAATTACACCTTCTACATCATGGGGTCAGTGCCAATCCCCCCTGTGCCAGGGGGACCCAGCAGTGCCGTTGTGCCCGCAGGAGCTGCCGGAGAAGTGGGGCCAGGTGAAGAAGCTGGCCGTGGCCGTGAAGCAGCAGGTGGCCCCTCTGCAGGCCGCCGAGGTGACCGCGCTGCGCCAGAGCTGCGCCGCCTTCGACGCTCAGCAGCAGCGGCTCCGCGAGCGCTTCGCCATGGAGGCTCCCTTCAGGTACAGCTCTTCCAGCACCAACCAGCCTCAGGAACGTTTGAAGGAACTGGGGTTGTTTAGTCTATCTCGGGTTTGTTTTTGTTGGAATGGCTTTTGAGGTGTTAAAAGTTTTTTTTTCCCAGCCCCACGCTCGAAGGAGAAGTCGGGATTCTTTGGTTTTATTTTCTCTTGTTCAACACATACTTTTTTGGGTCTGTAGAGGTTTGTTTAGCAGGTTGGGTTGAGGCACACTGACTGCCCTCAGGGCGGTGTTATCTTTTTATACTAAAAACTACATGTACTTTATTTATAATAATTTTTTAATACTTATCACTTACGTTAGACAGTTTGTCTTTACTACAATCTAAAAGTGCTACTTTAGAATATTTTGTGCTACTTCATCACAGCAGAAGATGGAAGACAAGAAGAAGAAGGAGAAAGACTGGACATGTCTAGATTCCTCCATCTTGCTTCCTGAACTCCCATTTTAAAAACCTCAAAATTCTACATTTTCACCCGGTGATAAATTCACTATCATTCTATTCAAACTCTTGCGGCTTGTAACTCTTTGCACAAAGTTGGTAATTGTTTCCAAGGGCTAAAATCAAAGGCACACGTGTTTTTGACTCCATACCAAGGTCTTTGAGCCCCCTGCCAGGGTCTCGAGTCCTCCAGGGCAGCCAGAGGAATGTCCTGGGTTCCGACATGCCTGGAGAAGAGGAGGCTCAGAGGTGCCCTTATTGCTCTCTACACCTTCCTGAAGGGAGGTTGCAGACAGGTGGGGTTGGTCTCTCCCACCAGGCAGCACTGACAGAACCTCAAGCTACGTCAGGGAAGGTACAGGTTGGATATTAGGAAAAAAAAAATTCACCAAAAGAATAATAAAGTACTGGAATGCTCTTTCCAGGGAGGTGGTGGAATCACCATCTCTGAATGTGTTTAAAAAGAAACGCTGGACATGGCACTTGGTGCTATAGTCTGGGTGAGGTGTTAGGGCATAGGTTGGGCTCGATGATCTTAGAGGTCTCTTCCAACTCATTATTCTGTGATTCTGAGCCTGCAGAGGGAAGAGCTCATCCCTGTGGTGCCCTGGAGGGGCTACCTAGAACTGAGGCCAGAAAGAGTTCAAGTGGGTATTTATTAAAGGCCTTCCATAGATTCACCTTGGGCAGTCAAAGCCTCACAGAGGCTGCACCCAGCATGGATGATGGTCACCAGTTTTTCAGACAGAAATAAGTTTGGTCTGTTTGCATATCAGGGGTTAATCCTCCACTTACATCTTCAGGTGATGAAGTCATATTCCCCAGTTTGCTCCCCACAATTCACTTTTGTTTATACTTTTCTAGGTGTGAGGCTGTGATGTGTCCTTGGATCTCAGGCCCAGAGGGATTGTTCTGTCTGACCAAAATGTGAAGGCAGTTAACTACGCTTTATATGGAGTTCACAACTATGCACTAATACACTAGAGGATTTGAAAAATATAAAAGCTGAAATCTTAAGGCATCGCCTGCCTGTCCTGGTGATGCACAGCTCTCCTCCCTGCTGGGCCTGCAGTGCTGTGTCCCTGGAAGAGTTTTGGCTTGGGTGGTGTCAGCAGTGCCACATGGCTCAGCCATCAGGGTGTGGTAGAGAACTTTCATCTCTCCCATTGTTCTCAGAGGCTCTGTTTGTTTTATGGGTCCTTTAGAAGTTGTTACAATGCCACTTACAAAGAATAAATGTTTATTTCTAGGTTTGACACCGAAAAACCTTATCAACTGCTGGATGCAAAGCACATGGAGATCAAACAGATGGAGTCAGCCATGACCTCGATTTATGAATCAGCTGGTCTGTTTGAAGTCATGGTGCCAGAGTATAAACAGCTGAAGCAGTGCAGGAAGGAGCTGTGTCTGCTCAAAGAGCTCTGGGACATGATCTCCCTGGTGAACACCAGCCTTGAAGACTGGCAGACCACCAGATGGGTGGACATTAACGTGGAGAACATGGACCTGGAGTGCAAGAAGTTTGCAAGAGAGATTCGGAATTTGGACAAGGAAATGAGGGCTTGGGATGCTTTCAGTGGGCTGGACAGCAAGGTGAAGAACATGCTGACCGCCCTGAAGGCTGTGGCAGAGCTTCAAAATCCTGCCATCAGGGAGAGACACTGGAACCAGCTGATGCAGGTGACGGGCGTGAGGTTTGTGATGGACTCGGACACCACCCTGGCTGACCTCCTCAAGCTCAACCTGCATGAATTTGAGGGGGAGGTCCATGGCATTGTGGACAAAGCAGTGAGAGAAATGAGCATGGAGAAGGTGCTGAAGGAGCTGAGGGTGACCTGGAGCTCCAGGGAGTTCCAGTACGAACCTCACCCCCGCACCCACACCCCCTTGCTGAAGTCAGATGAGGAGCTCATTGAAACTCTAGAGGACAACCAGGTGCAGCTGCAGAATTTAATGTCCTCCAAGTACATTGCCTTCTTCCTGGAGGAGGTGTCTGCCTGGCAGAGGAAGCTCTCCACTGCTGACTCTGTCATCTCCCTGTGGTTCGAGGTGCAGCGCACATGGTCCCACCTGGAGAGCATTTTCATAGGCTCAGAAGACATCAGGGCACAGCTGCCCCAGGTATGGGCCCCTAAATCCCAAATTCCTGCTTGGGAAGTGTTGAAGAAGAGGCTCCATTATTAAATGGGGTTATCTGTAGTGCCAAATTCCCCAAAGCAGGGCTGTTCTCCTGCTGCCTCGCTCCTCTGGAGGCTCCCTCAGTGCTCGGGTTGTTCCCCCGAGGATGTTTTTGTGCTTTAGCCGTGCTGAGGGGCTGATCTTCTCCCTTGTAGCACTGCATGGCAAACACAGAGCTCCTGGGTGCTGAGTGAGAGCTGCTGCCTTCCTTCAGTGCTGCAGGCGTGTTCCCTCTTCCTTTGGAGGGGAGAGGACTGAGATCATTGCTCACACACTGCAAATCATCAAACAGAGCTGGCCCAGGAAGCTTTGGCAGCTTTCCCCCCCGTCCATCCGCTCTGGTGCTGGGGGAGAGCAGCTCTTCTCCTGCTCCTGCTCTGGGGAGCTCCTCAGGTGCTTCCAGCCCAGCTCCCAGTGTTATTCCAGGCTCACAGCCATGCTGAGCAGGAACAAGCCTTTCACTGGTGAGGGAGGAGCTGTCCCCTCACCCCAAAGACAGCTCTCAGAGGTTGGGATCTCTCAGCACACCAAGAGAGCATTGCTGTGACCTTTGTGTCCCTTTGTAGGACTCCAAACGTTTTGAAGGCATTGATGTGGATTTTAAAGAACTGGCCTATGAAGTTCAGAAAACCCCAAATGTGGTTGAAGCCACCAATAAACCAGGTCTGTCCCAGCAGCTGGAGGACATCCAGAGTAGGTAGGTAGAGCATCAGTCCCAGGGTTTTGTTAGAGGCTGGAATCAGCCATGAGAAGCGGAATCAGCCATGAGAAGCTGAATCAGCCATGAGAAGCTCTGAGGTTTTTTCTGAGGCTCTGCTTCCTCTGCAGTCACAAATCTCCAGCTTTTCTGATCTTTCTCTAGTTTCTGTATTTGTGACCCATCACCCTGTGAGGGTGGGCAGGCCCTGGCACAGGTGCCCAGAGCAGCTGTGGCTGCCCCTGGATCCCTGGCAGTGCCCAAGGCCAGGTTGGACGCTGGGGCTTGGAGCAGCCTGGGACAGATTGGGCTTTGGGGTCCCTTCCAACCCAAACCCTTCTGTGATTTTGTGATCCAAAAAAGCAGATCTGAGCCCATTTAATTTACAAAATTATCCCTGTGTACCCTTGAGGCATAACACAGCTCCCTGAGACAGACCCGAGTGCCCTGGGATGGAGACACTTCTCACTTAACATATGAATCTGCCTGAAAACCACTTCAAAGTCCACTCTAAGCTGTTGTGGCAGTAGCAGCTCTCCATTTCAAATAAGGATTTGATTTTATTTTCAATCGAACAAGGCCAATGTTCCTCACAGAGAATGTTATTTAGGAACTTTGTAAGCTCAGCAGCAGTTTAGCATGTGAACACTGCAAGATTCATTTTAGATCGGAGCAAACAACTTTCCTTTCATGCTTTGCAAACACAAAAAGCTGAGTTGGTTGGAATCAGACTTTAAAATGTGGCTCATTAGAATAAAAGCAGTTCTGGAAATGTTCATCCCAGTGGATGCCACCACCTGTGGCAGCTACGAGCTTGTCTAAAGCAGTGGGTCAGACTGCAAACCTTTCCAACCTCTTCTTCCCCTTGTGCTTCTGCTGTTTCATCAGGCTGCCCTGACTCCTGGGTGTTTGACCCCTGGAGTAGAGCGAGCTGTGAGTTCCCTTGTGCTTTGCGGGTCTGTTCAGGGCTAGGGGAAGGAGCAGCCTGCAGGCTCAGCTCGTGCCTGGCATTTCCCCATGGTGGGGAGAACCTGCCTGAGAAGGGCAGCACGGAGCATGGCAGGGTGTTTACCCACCTGTCCCGGGCTCTGCTTTGTCTCCCCAGGTTGTCTCTGTGTGAGAAGGCTTTGGCTGAATATTTGGACATGAAAAGGTTGGCTTTTCCCAGATTTTACTTCATTTCTTCTGCAGATTTACTGGATATCCTTTCCAACGGCACCAACCCACAGCTGGTAAGGCTTGTGCTGCATTTTCAGGAGTGTCACGGTGGAAGGTGTTGTCCTGGGACTCTCCTCAATGTCCTTTCTGGATGGGATTTTCTCCCATCCTGTGTGGATTAACTCCTTCACAGCTGACCTCCACCTGCCATCACTGACAGGCAGCCCTGCCCCAGGTGTTGTGTGGTCTGACCCTGGGGATGCTCATGGCAGGTTCAGAGAGCACCTCTGTGGGTTTTGTGCCATAAAAACAGTGGCTTTGCTCCTGCTGGGGTACACTGAGGCTGCAGGAAAAGGAGGATCCATGAGGATCTCATCCAAAACTTGTTGCTGACCTTGGATCCCAGCCTGGGATGGCACCAAACAAAGAGCCCCAGGCTGGGCGTTCCAGTGTGGGAGGGCTGAGCTCTGGTGGCTTGTAGAGGGCTGATTTTTTAGGCAGAAGAGGCAATTTCCAGGAAGTGCCTCTTCTTTCCCCCTGCAAAGCCTTTGGGATGTCCTGATGGCAGGGCAGGGATGAGCACAGCCTGCACAGGTGAGCAGCCAGCTCAGGCAGTGGCTGTGGCCAGGTGCTGTCTGACCCTGCACTGGGGTTTGTGGGATGGGGTCTGAATGCCAGGTGTGGGGAATCCCCCCAAGCACACTGTTGCTCCTCCCAAATCCCCCAAGCACACCATTCCTCCTCCCAAATCGCCCAAACACACCATTGCTCCTCCCAAATCCCCCAAGCACACTATTCCCCCTCCCAAATCCCCCCAAACACACCATCGTCCCTCCGAAATCCCAGCAATCACACCATTCCTCCCCCCAATGCACAGGTGAGCAGCCAGCTCAGGCAGTGGCTGTGGCCAGGTGCTGTCTGACCCTGCACTGGGGTTTGTGGGATGGGGTCTGAATGCCAGGTGTGGGGAATCCCCCCAAGCACACTGTTGCTCCTCCCAAATCCCCCAAGCACACCATTCCTCCTCCCAAATCCCCCCACACCCTATTCCCCCTCCCAAACACACCATTGCTCCTCCCAAATCCCCCAAACACACCATTGCTCCTCCCAAATCCCCCAAACACACCATTCCTCCTCCTGGCTCAGCAGGATTGCTGGATCATCCCAAGGAGAAGCCAGCAATGACCCTCCTGTTGTTAGAAATGGCTTCCCAGTCCCCTTCCCCCCATTCCCAGGGGTCAGAATCCTCTGTCCCCCGTGGGCAGAGTTCAGAGGATTCAGTCCTGCAGGTGCTTTTCCTGTGGAGCTGCTGTCAGGGAACCTCAGCCCCTTAGCCTAGCAGTGCCCAGCCTGCTTTGGGAGGCATCAATAATCCTGAGGTTGGTGTGTGAACCAAATCAAAGTGTTCACAGCAAATGGAGCCTGTTGGGTAAGGAATCAATTCCTTATTCCACCTTTTAGCAGAAAGCAACCTCAGCCTCCTTAAGCTTTTCCTCCTTTTCAGCGTTTGTGTCAGGATGTGAACGGGGCAGGCTTGGAAATGCTCCTGTTGCCACTAACCTTTAACTCAGCTTGGATCTGTTTGCTGCTGCTGGGTGATTTCAGCCCACAGAGTGTCATAAATACACAGCTGATTGATGCTTAAAATGGAGAGAGAGAAAGAGAACACAGGAAGCAGAGAAAAGCTGCTGCGCTGAAATGCTCCACGGAGTAAGGAGAAATTCCTGGTGCTTTCTGTTATTCAAAACTATTTGCAGTAAAATCAAAGTAAATGTCAGGCAGGATCATACACGGATACGCTCTCAGCCTTTCCACTGTAGTTTCAAAGCCTGATAATTCCTAAAGGAGGATTAAATAGACAATGATATTATCCACTTGAACTGGGTATTGAGCTGGTGCAGGTTCAGGTGCATTCTGGGCTCTGGTGGCAGAGCTGTATCGAGTGCTGGAGCACAGCCAAGGCCCTGCAGAGTGGCCAGGGGCTGGGAGTGGACAGTGGGGGTCACTGAGCCTGCCCACTTGCAGGGAAAAAGCAGGAGTCCATGGTTTGTGTAAGATTTGAAAGGATGTGTGCCTGTCCTGGTGGGCAAGCTGAGTGTCCATTGCTTTTTGATTTACTTGGCACCTCCTGAGATTCAGCCAGGCAAGAAACTGATTTGGGCACCTGGGACAGCTCCTGAGGAGGGGCTGGAATCCTCTGTGGGGCAGGGAGTGAGAACTGGGCAAACAAGCCATAGGATGGATTATAGGATAGCCTGAGCTGTAGGGAACCCACCGGGATCATCAAATCCAGCTCCTGAGAAGGACAGCAAGAGGCTCCTGTTGGCAGCATCCTGGCCATGAGTGAGAAGATGTGGTGCTGCCAAGATGTCCGGGTCATTCTTTGTGAGCAGGACTGTGGCTGTCACACCTCTGCTGCTCTCTGCTCTGCCTGTCCTGGTCCTTGATCTTGAGTGCTGTGTCCAGCTCTGGCCCCTCAGTTTGGGAAGGATGTTGAGATGCTTGAGCACATCCAGAGGAGGCAACAAGGCTGGTGAGGGGCTGGGAACACAAACCCTGTGAGGAAAGTTTGAAGGAGCCGGGGCTGTTTAGCCTGGAGAAGAGGAGGCTTAGGAGTGACCTTGCTCTCTACACCTTCCTGAAGGGAGGCTGCAGACAGGTGGGGTCGGTCTCTGACAGAACCAGAGGACACAGTCTCCAGCTACATCAGGGAAGGTGTAGGTTGGATATTAGGAAAAAATCCTTCACCAAAAGAATAATAAAGTACTGGAATGCTTGTCCCAGGGAGGTGGTGGAATCACCATCTCTGGATGTGTTTAAAAAAAACACTGGACATGGCACTTGGTGCTATAGTCTGGTTGGGGTGTTAGGGCACAGGTTGGACTCGATGATCTTAGAGGTCTCTTCCAACCTCATCATTCTGTGATTCTGTGTCCTGTCCCCCTCACTTCATTTACACAGTCCCTTTGGCAGGTGCAGCGCCACCTTTCCAAACTCTTTGACAACTTGGCCAGGCTGAAATTCCAGGTGGACTCTGAGCAGAAGACAACCAAGGTTGGCCTGGGAATGTACAGCAGAGAGGAAGAATATGTCCAGTTCAGTGAACCCTGTGACTGCAGTGGGCAGGTGAGAGGAGAGACCTTGTGTGTCCAAGCTGACTGGTGGAACCTGCTCCCCCACCTCCCTTGGGTGGGCATCCCTGGCCAAGTGTGGTATTTTTGGGGCCCCTTGTCATGGGGAGGAAAGATGAATTTGACTCCATGTTTTTAGAAGGTTAATTTATTATTTTATGGTATTATATTATATAAAAGAATACTATATTAAAACTATACTAAAGAACAGAGAAAGGATACTTACAGAAGGTTTAACAAGATAATAATGAAAAACTTGTGACTTTCTAGAGTCCTGACACAGCTCGATTGTGATTGGTCCTTAAGTAAAAACAATTCACATGTTGGATAAACAATCTCCAACCACATTCCAAAGCAGCAAAACACAGGAGAAGCAAATCAGATAATTATTGTTTTCATTTTTTCTCTGAGGCTTCTCTGCTTCCCAGGAGAAGAAATCCCAGTGAAGGGATTTTTCAGAAAATGTCACAGTAACAGCCAAGGTCTTGTAGAGTTCCACTGTGCTGCCTCCATAGGAAAAGCTGGAAGAGCTGGTGTGGAACTTAATCCTGCTTACACCACAGCTCTAGTCCTGCTCTGGATGGGTCCTCACAGCCCATGGTGTGAGGAAGGGCTGTGGGCTATTCTTTACTGGGTTTTTAATTTTAATTCCTGAAAGATGTTCTGAAGGTTATTCTTACCCTCCCAGTTGGGAGGGGATGCAGACTGGAAACAGATTAAATTATTCCATAGTACTTCTGCATGGATACCTTTGGAAAGAAAAGGGTTTTCCCCCTGTTTTCCAAATCTTATTTCATGGGATGAGTTGAAGTACAAAATTTAAGAATCAAATCACTGCTCAGCTTTTCTGTCCCTGTAGCTTCACTTCTCTCCATGGACTGTTAAAGGAAGCTAAAGTAGGTAATACCAGCTCTGAGCTCCTCGGTGATGGCACTTGGCATTTAAACTCTCCTCTCTAAAATACTAAATACTAAATTCCGCTA
>NW_005054457.1:231816-235352 GCF_000277835.1 Geospiza fortis
CAGGAACTGTGTTCCCAGCATTCTCTTGCTGCTGGCAGATTGTGCTCCAGTCCCACGGGTGACTCTGCCATGGCCTGGAGCTGGAACACGCTGAGCTCAATTGCTCCTCAGTGGAGTTCAGTGTGGTTCCTCCTCCAGCTGGGTTTCCACCAAAAACCTCTCTGGGAGGAGATGCTGATCTTGCAGGAGCAGAAATGGCTGAGGCCCCCAGTCTGGAGGAGGCCTGGGGCTTGTTTGACTGGAGAGCTGAGCTGCTTGTCCCCCTCATTGCTGAGGGATTAGGGATGGCAGGAGTGTTTCTGGGATCATCCCTCATCACCCAGGGATGAGAAGCAGCAGTGTTGCTGGGATTTAACCCCTTCTGCAGGTGGAGGTGTGGCTGGGTCGCCTGCTGGACGCCATGAGGGCCACGGTGAGGGACGGGATGGGGACAGAAATGGCTGAGTCCTCCAGTCTGGAGGAGGCCTGAGGCATTGACTGGGGAGCTGAGCTGCTTGTCCCTCTCATTGCTGAGGGATGATGGATGGCAGGTGTTCCTGGGATCATCCCTCATCACCCAGGGTGAGAAGCAGGCCTGTTCTGGGATTTAACCCCTTTTGCAGGTGGAGGTGTGGCTGGGTCGCCTGCTGGATGCCATGAGGGCCACGGTGAGGGAAGGGATGGGCGCAGCTGTGGCGGCCTACGAGGACAAGCCCAGGGAGCAGTGGCTCTTTGACCACCCTGCCCAGGTACTGCCCCTGCCCTGCTTCCAGAGGGGTCTGGGCTGTGGATTGGGGTGGTTCTGTCCAGGGAAGAGAGGAAGGGTGTGGTGCCTTGAGGGGCTGGATGGAATTAAGAGGAATAAAGTGGAAAATTATTGAGGGGCCTTCAAAGGCCACACCCTGGCAGTATCCAGATGGCTTCAAGGTGGAAGAAAAAAAGGGCTCGGTCATGAGGTCTCACATTTTTATAAATCTTGGTCCATTTGCATATAGGATTTAGCTGCCCAATTAATAGCTTCAAATGATGAAGTTCCATCCTCCTTGCTTGCTTGCCCACCCTCCTCTTTTTGCATTGTTTATGCTTTGGGCCTGAAGTTTGAAGAGATTGTCCTTGAGTCTCCAGCTAGAATGGAGTTGTTTTTTCTCCACCACCCTGTGAAAAGATCCAGTAACACTTAATATAAAGCTAAAGCTGCACACCAAAGAACAGAAAAACCTAAAAGCTAAGGTATCAAGTGAGTTCTCCTTTCTCCTGGCCATCTCTTGGTGGGTTCCCTGGCTGAGCTCTGTGCTCTGACCAGAGCTCCAGGCAGGATGCAGCCTGGGGACTGGGGCAGTGGCTGCTCCACCAGGGGTCACATCAAGCCCCTACCCCCAGTGGGGTGAGAGAACAAATTGGTGGGGTCTGATGAGAGGAAGGAGCCCCATGGCAGCCTCCCATGTGTTCAGACACGAGAAAGGGGCTCATTTACTGATGAGCAGCTGCTGGGTGTGCCCGGGATGGGAATTTCAATGGATGTAAAATGGATCCCTGCTCTCCTTCCTGCTGTGACACTGTATAACAAAACTTCATTTCACAGCAGGGATGCCTCATCCCTGACCTCCCCATGGCCCAGACCCTCTCAGAGGTAAGGAAAGCCTGGTGTTGCCCTGCTGTTGAGCCACTCTGTTTCCCCAGGTGGCTCTCTGCTGCACCCAGATCTGGTGGACAGCTGAGGTGGGCATGGCCTTCTCCAGGATGAAGGAAGGCTACGAGAAGGCCATGAAGGAGTACCACAAGAAGCAGGTGGCCCAGCTGAACACGCTGGTGACCATGCTGCTGGGGCAGCTCTCCAGGGGCGACAGGCAGAAGATCATGACCGTCTGCACCATCGACGTGCACGCGCGGGACGTGGTGGCCAAGATGATAGCACAGAAGGTTGGTGCTCCCAGCTCACTGTGAGCCATGCTGGGCATTGAGGGGGAGATAGTGGAGGGACAGACCAGGGACAGGCACTGTGGGCACTGCTTGCCTCAGCAGGGCCATAAGAAAAAGCATTTGGGATTTTCTTCTCTGTAGCTTTTTTGGTCTGGTGTGAGCCCACAGGGAATCCCTTGGGATTTGTCCACCACTCCCACACTGCCTGTCATCACACACTCCCAGAATGGTTTGGGTTGGAAGGGACCTTTAAGCTCCTCTCATTCCAACCCCTGCCATGGGCAGGGACACCTTCTGCCATCTCAGGGTGCTCCAAGCCCTGTCCAACCTGGCCTTTGGCTCTGATACCTTCTGGACAGCAGCTGGGCTCCCCTGGCAGTGCTGGCAGGAGTGGAGGGCAGAAGCTGGGTGTTCCTCTGCTCCAGGGGTTTCCCAGATGCCTTCTGTCCCATCTGGGGTGCCAGAACTGATGCCTAGAGAGGCTGACCTGGGACAGAGACTAGACAGAGCTAAAAGAATAAAGTGGGGATTTCTTTAAAGGCCTTTAAGGGATACACCTTGGGCAGTACCAGAGCCCAGCCATGGCTACATCCAAGATGGATCTCAGTCAGGAGTTTTCACACTTTTATAAGTTTTGGTCCATTTCCATATTAGGGTTAATTGTCTAATTACAGCTCCAGGTCATGAAGTCCCATCCTCCCTGTTTGCTCTCTTCAGTTCCCCATTGTTTATGCATTTTGGACCTGAAGCTTGTATCAATTTTCCTTGGTCCCAAGCTGGAAAAGGATTGTTTGTCAACCTACCTTGTGAAGAGAACCTACTAACCCTTAACACAAAGCTCAGAGCTACACACCTAGGCAGCACAGAATCTAAAAACTATGAAAGCCAGGACTGAGGGCACCACCCCTGCCCTCCCTGTTGTCACTCTGCAGGTGGACAACGGCCAGGCCTTCGTGTGGCTGGCGCAGCTGCGGCACCGCTGGTCGGACGAGGAGCGGCACTGCTGGGCCAACATCTGTGATGCTCAGTTCCTCTACTGCTACGAGTACCTGGGCAACACCCCCCGGCTGGTCATCACCCCCCTGACCGACAGGTGAGGCCCTGCTGGGACCACCTCAGGTGGTGGTTATGGGATGTCATGGACACATTTTATAAAAAATCCTTTCATTATGGTTTTTTCTCCTGAGAGGCCTCAGAAACGAAATGTAAACAATAATTATCTGCTGCTGTGGAATGCAACAGGTGGATCTTTGATTGGTCTCATGTGGTTGTTTTTAATTAATGGCCAATCACAGTCCGGTTGTCTCGGACTGTCTGGTCAGTCACAAGATTTTATTATCATTCCTTTCAAGCCTCCTGATGAAATCCTTTGTTCTATTCTTTTAGTATAGTTTAATATATAATTTCCTTTTGATATAATATATATCATAAAATAATAAATCAGCATTCTGAAACATGGAGTCAAGATTCTCATCTCCTCCCTTGTCATGAGACCCCTGTGAACCCCACCACAATAAGACATTAATTTTAAGGAATTTAGAGATTTTAGAGGAGCTAAGATTTTAGTTAGAGATAAGCTTTATTGTTGTAAAGCTTGTTTGTAAAGACAAATCTGCCATTCCTCTGACCCAGCTCAG
>NW_005054457.1:235406-247358 GCF_000277835.1 Geospiza fortis
GTCCCTGCACCTGACCATGAGTGGAGCTCCTGCAGGCCCTGCTGGCACTGGCAAGACAGAGACCACCAAGGACCTGGGCCGTGCCCTGGGCATCATGGTCTACGTGTTCAACTGCTCCGAGCAGATGGACTACAAGGTGCTGTGTTACCCTAACGTTTCCTGAAAAATCCCTTCATCAGGATTTTTTCCTCCTGGGAAGATGAGAAGCCTCAGCTTCTCTGTGTTTTGGTCTTCTGGAATGTGGTCTGGAGATTGTTTATCTAAACATGTAAATTATTTTTACTTAATAGCCAATCACAGCCAGCTGTGTCAGACTCTCTGAGTCAGTCACAGGTTTTTATTATTCATTTCTTTCTAGC
Organism: Geospiza fortis; assembly: GCF_000277835.1. NCBI lineage: Eukaryota > Metazoa > Chordata > Aves > Passeriformes > Thraupidae > Geospiza > Geospiza fortis. The sequence continues at coordinate 235,766 of NW_005054457.1, forward strand.
CTTCTGATATATCCTTTCTCTTTCTTTAGTATAGTTTTATAATATAATGATATGATATGATATAATATAATATAATATAATATTATAAAGTATAATATAATGTAATGTAATATAGTATAGTATAATATAGTATAATGTACTGTAATATAATATAGCATAGTATAATATAATATAATATCATATCATATCATAAAATAATAAATCAACCTTCTGAAAACATAAAGTCAAATTCTCATCTCTCACCTTGTCCTTAAAACCTCCCAACACCACTGTGCTGCTTCCCCCAAACTGGAGCTGCTCAGGGCCCCTGGAACCTGCAGGGTGGGAGTTACCCAGCTGGGCTTGCTCTGATCCATCCCCTCTCCTCTCATCCCTGCTGCCTCCCTCCCTGCTGAGCAGCTTTTTCTCCTCCTCCTTCTTTTTGTCTCTGAGACTTGCACAAGGCTTCTTGAGGAGGAGGAGAGCTGAACTGTGCTCTCTGCCCTGCTCCACCTTTCCCTTCCCTTCTGGAGTTAGATTCCTCATGAAATTCTTCACAAATTCTATCCTGTTCAGTGGAGACTGAGGCTGTGCTGATCCATTCCCTCTCTCCAGACCCATAGGACACCTGTCCCAGGCATGGGGACAGAGCTCTCCTGGTTCCTCAGGATCCTCTGCTGGTCATGGTGCTGATCCCTGTGCTCTCCAGGGACACTGGCTTTGGTGGCCTTGGACCATATTTTATCCAGCTGAGGTCTCTCATGGATGTGGGGCCATCAGTAACTCAGCCCAGGTGACCTTTGGATGGAACCAGAGTGCAGAGTTGTCTAGAGAGGGCAATTAGCAAATCGAGTGGCAAACTGTGCAGAGCTATAAATATTATAATTGAGTTGTGCCTGCTGCTCCCCTGCACTTTCTAAATATCCACAATAGACTGTAAATTGCTATAAATAAACAGGCAGGGAAATCAAATCCATTTTTTGCTGGAGTGGATTCCGTTTGTGATTTCACTCTTGTAATTTTGTTTTATTTTTTTTTTCTTTTCAGTCTTGTGGGAATATTTACAAAGGCCTTTCCCAGACAGGAGCCTGGGGCTGTTTTGATGAATTTAACAGGATCTCAGTTGAGGTCCTTTCAGTGGTTGCTGTACAGGTAAGTGGAGAAAAGCTTGTGGATAAATACAAGCCAGCTTTCCTTCCCTCCCTCCCATAGGGCCAGAACAGAAGGATTTGAGTCTTGGGGAACTTCAGTGCTGAAAATTGAGTTGCTAAAATATTAAAGTTCTTCTGGTCCCCAGTGTCAGCTGCAAGTGCAGATTTTGGGATCTCAGTGTTTGACTGAGGTGCTGAATTCTTCCTAGACCCACTTTGGGGCTTGGCATTGCAGAAATGAAGGTCTAGAGCCCAAGAGTTTCTACACTTCTTTAAATGTCTTGGTCAAAGGAATTGTTCTGAACCCCTCCACTAACTCCTCACTCTCATCTCTCTTCGTCTCATCATTGTGCCTCCTCTGATGTCCCAAAGAAATCCCAGGCAGGTACAGGTGTTTGCGTGTCCTTCCCTCTCCATTTCCCTTCCATCAGGCTCTAGCTTAAAGTTGTCATTGAAAAGCGTCTTTGAGGATCTTAAAATAAAAGGGGAAGCTGAACAAAAGAAGCCCAGATATGACTCAGCTGCTAATGATTCCCTGGCTCCTGGCTGGAGCGTGGTGTCTGAGCGAGCAGGGCTGTCACTCCATCATCGCCTCTGCTGCTATTAGAGGGTAACCATGGTGATGGTTAATTGGCTGCCTTAGTCATGCAGCTCCTGTCGATGTGGGTCCTTACACTGAGAAACTCCCTTCATTGCTTTGCTTTAAGGTGGCAAACAGGTGAGTTTAGGGCAGAGATAGATTCCTCCCCGACGAAGTGGTGTTAGTGAGGAGGTGAGCTGGCTGCAAGGAGCTGCTCCCTAGGGAAGTGGGGAAGGAGGGTCTGGCTGTAATGGATTTGAATGGGAGGTGGGCGGTGAGGTGACCTGGCTGTGTCTGCTGTTTAGGAAAATGATTTTTGTCACCCTGATTTTTTCAAGATTTTCTAAGCCCTCTGATGTTTACTTTCTTGTAACGAACTTTCTCGCACACTTTCTGTAAATAACTTATTGTTTTGCATTCTTTTCTGAAGGAGGAGAAATTTGATGGACTGCTGGTTTGTCCAGTGTCATTGGAGAGGTGGCACTGTCACCCTCCAATCCACTCTCACTTTTGGAAATCTATAAATGTTGGAGTCAAAAATTAAAAGCGCTCTTTTTTACCTTGGAGAGCTGCATGTCCACATCATTTTATTTTGTGTCCTACAGCAACAGTTTTTTACAGAAAGAGTGATAAAGTACTGAAATGATCTGCCTGGGGAGGTGGTGGAGCCACCATCCCTGGATATGTTTAACAAAATATTGGATATGGCACTGGGCGCCAGGGTTTAGTTGAGGTGTTGGGGCTGGGTTGGACTCAATCTGAAAGGTCTCTTCCAATCTGGTGATTCTGGGATTTTGTGACTCACTCCATGGGAATGGAAGGTGAGCAGTGAGGTGGTCTGGTTGTAATGGACCTCTTTGGAAAGTGAGGGATGAGAAGAACAAAGATGCAATCAGACAGGTAGAAAAGACCAACCAAGTGTCCTGTGAAGCAAACTCTTGGAACTCTTTTCATTTTGACTGTCCAGTCTCTTCAGCCCTTTTCTGCTTTATCAGAGTTGGATTGTGGCGGGAGACACACAGATTTACCCCAAACAGTGTAGAAAGCTTTATATGGTCAGTAAAAACCCAGACCAGAGCAGTGATAATCCCCACTCATCATAGGCCAAGAGCAGGGCGGGCAGCAGTGCTCTTGGGGGTTTCATAGCTGAACACCAGCACTGAGTACTGCCCTGGTTCCCAGGTGAAGAGCGTGCAGGATGCCATCCGGGAGAAGAAGAAATCCTTCAATTTTCTTGGCGAAGACATTAACTTAGTCCCCTCAGTTGGGATTTTCATCACCATGAACCCTGGTTATGCAGGACGAACCGAGCTACCTGAGAATTTAAAAGCTCTCTTCAGGTGAGTCAAGATCAGGTTTTGTGACCTGTGTGATAAAACTGGCAGAAATTGTCTTTTGGAACATCCAGGCTTCATTTTCTTGGGAAATTCACTGGCATTGGGGATTCACAGATGGTTTCAGCCTTGTACTCCAAGCCTGGATCAGGGAATGCAGGGAGGACAAGGGAACTCTGTCCTGTGCCATGGGAAAGGCAGTGGGGGCGGACTGGGAGAGTCTCCAGTGTCTCACTGGAGAGGACCTGGAAGATAAAGCTACAAATCCACTGCCCTCAAGCTCTGTAGTCAATGCTTGCTCTGCAATCCTTTCCTGCCTGTCTCCCTAGGCCCTGTGCCATGGTTGTGCCGGACTTTGAGCTGATCTGTGAGATTATGTTGGTGGCCGAGGGCTTCCTCCAGGCCCGGGCCTTGGCCAGGAAGTTCATTACACTCTACCAACTCTGCAAGGAGCTCCTGTCTAAGCAGGTGAGCCCTCTGCTGTGCTCTGGATCCCAAAAATGAGGGATTGACACTCTGCTCTGGATCCCCAAAATCAGGGATGTGACACTCTGCAATGACCTTTTGAAACTGCCCTCCTGGAGGATCTTCAGGGACCAAAGCATTTGACCCAACTGCATTAACCTCACTAATTTTTGAATTTGAGAGATTTTTCAAAAGCCTCAAATGCCACCATGATTGGGGCAGTATTCAGTGACCCTTTGCTTTTTCTCTTAGTTCCTATTGATTCTCCTGCCTGCAAGGGGTTCATGATGATTTTTCCTCTCTTAGTCTAACTCAATACTCCTCTGTCATGTCAAGTGTTGACCATTTAAGGTCACCTCCAGTGCAAAACCCTGGTTAATCAGATTTTAACTTGGCATTGTCCGCATAGATCAAAGCTGGGGTGAGTTGAATCAGGACTCCAGATGGAAAACCTGATCTTGGCTGTGCCAGCATGAGCTGGGGTGGGTTTCTGCCTTCTTGCAGAAACTTTGTGCTGTGCAGCTGGAGGCCCTGTGGGAGCTTTGGCCTCCCACACAAAGCAGTAAAGCTGTTGGGCTGTGCTCTACAGGGTCTCAGTGGAGCACAGACAGAAGGACTTGCTTGTTGGATTCCTTTAGGATTCCTTTCCAGCAGTGTCCTCCCTGCCCCCGCTTGGTGGACTGTCCCCAGGACCAAATGCCCCTGGTAACCTGGTGATGGAGAAATATGAGGGTCTGAGGCCTCAGAATGGGCTAACAAGCCTTTCACCTCAGTAGCTCCTGCAAATCCAGGGCTCTGGCAGGCCTTGCTTAACCTGCACAAAGGCCAAGGGTTTAGGGGAAAAAATTCCTTAGGTCTCCAGAGTGCAAGTCCTACTGCTGAGTTAGTGCCAGCTCTGAGCCCATGTCATGGCATGAACAGCTGAATTATTTGACTCCTTAGAGTTCTCCCTGGTGGGAAGCTCACCTTGTGAAATGGACACTCAGGCTGGTGGAGGTGTCTGGCCACGACACAAATAACAAATTTGGCTGCATTTCCATTGCTGACACCTCTGGCAGCTGGGACTGCTGGTTTTCACCCTTGCCTGGGCATAAACTCACCCCTGTTTTTATTTCTTTCTTTCTCTCCCTCGTGCAGGACCACTATGACTGGGGTCTGAGGGCCATCAAGTCAGTGCTGGTGGTGGCCGGGTCCCTGAAGCGCGCGGACCCCGAGCGGCCCGAGGAGCAGGTCCTGATGCGCTCCCTCCGCGACTTCAACATCCCCAAAATCGTGACAGACGATGTGCCAGTCTTCATGGGGCTGATTGGGGACCTGTTCCCTGCCCTGGATGTGCCTCGGAAGCGCGATCTGGATTTTGAGGCTGTGGTGAAGGAGGCTGTGCTGGAGCTGCGGCTGCAGCCCGAGGACAACTTTGTGCTCAAAGTAAGGCCAAGGGATTTTCTGCTCTGTTGTGGTGGTGTGAGGGTCCCCAGGATGAGGTGAGACATGAGAATTTGAGTCCATGCTCTCAGAAGGCTGATTTATTATTTTATGATATGATAGTAATTATATTATATTTATAATATATTTTATATATTTTACATATTTTATAATATATTTTATATATTATGTATTATATATTATATTATAGAAATTATATACTAAAACTATACTAAAGAAAGAGAAAGGATACATCAGAAAGCTGGAAAGGAATAAAAAAAACCTGTGACTGACCAGAGAGTCTGACACAGCTGGACTGGGATTGGTCATTAAGTAAAAACAACTCACATGCTAGGTAAACAATTCTCCAAATCACATTCCAAAGCAGCAAAACAGGGAGAAGCTGAAGCTTCCCAGGAGAAAAAATCCCAGTGAAGGGATTTTTCATAAAATATCATGGTGACACTGCTCTACCTGCACCATCATCAGCTCAGCTGGGTTTTCTCAACCATCTTTGCCTCTTCAAAGAGGGCTCTGCACAATCACAGAATTGTAGAATGGTTTGGGTTGGAGGGGACCTTAAAGGACATCTCATTCCGACCCTGAGCCATGAACAGAGATAGATTTTGCCCATCTGAATTTCACTTTGGTGTGTCTGTCTGAGCTCTGGGGGTGTTTCCTCAGGTGGTGCAGCTGGAGGAGCTGCTCAGTGTCCGGCACTCCGTGTTCGTGGTGGGGGCTGCAGGCACAGGCAAGTCCCAGGTGCTGAGGTCCCTGCACAAAACCTACCAGAGGATGAAGCGCCGGCCTGTGTGGACAGACCTCAACCCCAAAGCAGTCACCAATGATGAGCTCTTCGGCGTCATTAACCCAGCAACAAGGGAGTGGAGAGATGGTAAATGTCCTTTCCTGGCTGAATTTGGAGATAAAAAGGATATTTTTAATGAAGATCCTGAGTGGATGATGGGTCTCTGTGTGTAGATCTCACAGCCCGGGTGCTGCTCCCAGCTGTGTGAGGGTTTGCTGTTGGAAGGACCTGTAGAGTGTCACAGCTTTTTGGGAATTTATCTTTTTGCCATAAGGATAATTATCATATTAATTAACATCAGTGCTTCCCAATTTCTAATTGAGGCAGGTTGTTTTTTAGGGCTAGGTTGCTGATGGGAGAGAATTCCCTCCTGCCCTGTGCTGTGCAGTGGGGCCCCCCAAAAATTGGCATTTCCAGGTTTCTGTGGCTGGACACTCCCAGCAGCATTTGAGAGGACACTCCCAGCAGCATTTGAGAGGTGTTTTTCCACTGAATATCCCTGCCTGATCTCCAGCACGCGGCGTTTGCCAGGCTGTTGATCCTGATTGCTCCTGAGGAGGATGAGACGAGCATTTAAGACCTGCTGAAAGATTACAGAGATGCAGAGTGCAAACGTTGGCTTGTGACTAATCCAGAAAGGCAGCTTTGATTCCCTGTGTGGCTGTTCTGGGAGCTGAGGGGGAGGTGAGGGAGGACAGCTCCATAAATCATCCTCGGCCAGAGGTCTCCAGGAGAAGGAGCTGCCACCACCTCCCCTGCCCCTGCCACCACCCCTCCTGCCCCCTGCTCCGCTCCAGTGCCAGGGTTAATTTATTTTTAATTGTGATTGGAGACCCTAAATCAAAGTGACAGAGGGAAGTGTGGGATGTAGCCAGCCCTCTGCAGAGAGAGCTGCACGTTGGGGATTGTGGATCAGGGGCTGTGGGTGGCACTGGACAGCAGGAGAGCCATTGGCAGGTGGCTGCCCAGTGTTCTTAATCCTCTAATATTTCAAGGGAACTTACAGGGCTCCTCTCTGATGGCTCAAGGCAGATATTTTCTGCATTAACCATTCCTGGAAATGTTGTTTCTTGGTGCCAAAGAGCAGCCAGCCCATTTTCATCATGGCCTGACAGGAGAGGATGTGTCCCCTTATGAATCAGCTCCTCCTTTTCCTCTTCCCGAGTTCATTCTGTCACTCATTTCACTGCCAGCAGCTGGGAAGTTTGCACACCTTACGTGGAAAAAGGCCCCAGAAGGAAATCCTAAAAGTGTTATTTGTAGAACCAAACTCTCCTTTCAAATCCCAAGACCCCTCTGTGGATGCCCGAGGTTGGGAGAGGGGCACTTCCCTCCCGCTGCTGCCGTGGTTGTGATGCTCCCAGGCAGGAGCTGCTGCTGGCACTGGCAGGGCTGGAGAGCTTGCCAAGCTGTGTCCAGCGTGAGGAATAGAGCCCAGGCAGAGCCAGGGAGGTGTTATTTATCTGTGACCCCTCTGTAGCTGCGTGGCTGAGCTGTTCTGCACAAGCTTTGCTTGGGTCGTGCAGTGCCACCGGCGGCTCCTGACCTGCATCACGAGGGAATGGCTGGTCCTGGAGAAACAGAAAGCATGCCTGTCACAATTCTCCAGGAGAGAGGCTGCTTTTAATGCTTGCCTGATGTTCCTTCATGCAGACCAGCCTTTCCCTAGGTATTTCCTCGTGTGGAGGAGAGTGATGGTTTTGTGGAGCTCTCATTTGCCCTGCAGTACTTCTGCTCTGTTCCCAGCTTCTCACTCTTCTTAGCATTCATTATTTACTCCTCTTGAGATTCTGTATATTCTCTGTCTCCTTGATTTTACTGACATTTTGTTCTGTCACTCAATGTCAGTCTGGGCTTGTTCTCCCCTCAGTCTCACTAAAGCCATGACCCTGTGTTTAAAGCATCTTGATTTTCCTGATATACTTCAAGCCACAGGAAAAAAAACCCCAAATATAAGAATTTCCAAGGCATATTTAGATGGTTTTGTCTGCATTATGTAGTTTGTGGGGTTTGTTTTCTCAGAGAGAGTATCTGCTCTTCATTTTTCCTTTGTCTTATGGACTTCAGTGGGAATGAAGCTCATGTAGGCCCACAGTCATTCTCGATGATAATAACTCTGATAATATTTTTTTTCATCAAAGCAGATATCATTATACAGTATTATTTATGTCCAGCTGCAAAGAGTTATGAATGTTGAAGGGGAAAGCATAATTTTTAGGAAGTTGCTGGAAAAATCTGTTAGAGCAGGTGACAATTTCAGTGTTCATCAACATATTCATGTCACCCTCCCAGGACTGTTTTCATCAATCATGAGAGAGCTGGCCAACATCTCACATGATGGTCCCAAGTGGATGGTGCTAGATGGAGATATTGATCCAATGTGGATTGAATCTCTGAACACTGTGATGGATGATAATAAGGTAATGGTCAGGTAAAGAAGCAGGTATTCCTTGTCAGGGGTGATTCAGCCTGGGAGAAATGCAGATTGTAATAACATCTCCTGGAATAATGCAGCTGTGTTTCCTCAGACACACCAAACAATATTGCATAAAGGCAATGGTGCATGAGGGAAATAACTTAGAGCTTGTTTTCATTGGAATTTCCCTTTTCTGGAGAGGCGTGCATGTGAGTAATTGCAAATGTCCTGATCATAACTTCAGGCCCTTTAGAAGTAGGCTAGGTACATAATTCTGTCTTTTCCCCACCCTGAGGAAGTGCTTTGGATTCTGGGTTGTGGAAGAGAGAAGGAGCATTCTGTGCCTGTCAGAAATCGTGTCCTGGCATCACAGAATGGGTTTGGGCTGGAAGGGATCTTAAGGCTCACCCCATCCCAGCCCCTGCCATGGGCAGGAACACCTTCCACTATCCCAGGCTGCTCTAAGCCCTGTCCCTTGGGCACTGCCAGGGATCCAGGGGCAGCCCCAGCTGCTCTGGGCACCCTGTGCCAGGGCCTGCCCACCCTCACAGGGAACAATTCCTAATTCCCAATGTCCCATCCATCCCTGCCCTCTGGCACTGGGAGCTATTCCCTGTGTCCTGTCACTCCAGGCCCTTATCCAAGGTCTCTCTCCTGTTCTCTTGGAGCCCCTTCAGGTACCAAAAGGCCACAATAAGGTCACCCCAGATCCTTCTTCAGGCTGAACAGCCCCAGTTTTCTCAGCCTGAGAACTCACAGAGCTGCTCCATCCCTCTGCTCATCCTGGTGCTTCCTCTGGGCTCTCTGCAGCAGCTCCAGCTCCTCCCTGTGCTGGGCCCAGGGCTGGGGCAGCTCTGCAGGTGGGATCTGTCCTGGATGGAGCAGAGGGGCACAATCCCCCCTTGTCCTGCTGGGGCTGCAGCCCTTTGCTGCTGTGCCTCAAGGAGCTGGGCTGGGCAGCCAAGCCCAGCAGTGCCAAGTGCTGAACACTTGTCATTCCTGTTCCTGGCAGAGCTTCAGGCTGACTGACTGTCTGTCTGTCTGTCTGTCTGTCTGCAGGTGCTGACCCTGGCCAGCAACGAGAGGATCCCCCTGAACCCCACGATGAGGCTGCTGTTTGAGATCAGCCACCTGCGCACGGCCACGCCGGCCACCGTGTCCCGGGCAGGTGGGTCCTGCTGGGCTGCACCTGGGGCTCTTAGCAGCCCTTTGTTGGCCAGCCTTAAGGGAAATATAGCTTGGATATCAGGAAAAAGTTTTTTACAGAAAGGATGATAAAGTTCTGGAATGGTTTGCCCAGGGAGGTGGTGGAGTCCCCATCCCTGGGTGTGTTTAACAAAGCCTGCATGTGGCACTGGGTGTTGAGATGCTGGGGCTGGGTTGGACTCGATGATCTTGAAGGTCTCTCCCAACCCAGTGATTCTGTGATTCCTTGAAAGCTGCCAGGCTGGGAGCACAGCTGCCTGTGGTGTGCAGGGAGTGTTCCTGAAGCTCACAGACACACTGAGGATCCTGATCTGCCATCGTCTTGGGGGCGTACTCAGAGTGTTCCCGCTGCTGCTGTGGGGTCATGCCTGCAGCACTGCTGAGAGAACTCTCCTGCACAGCTCTGTGTGTGCCTGATGAGGAGAGAGCAGCCTCAGTCCCAAAGAGCTTTTGGGGCAGTGCATGAGAACGGGGAATGAAGGTGACCCCTGGTGTCTGGTGCCCAGAGCAATAACATGGCTCAGGCAACACCACTTTCCAAATCTGGGGCAGGGTCATGAGAGTTTCCTGAGTTCCATCTCTTCACTGTGAATGTGTCTCCTCTGCAGTGGGGCAGGTAATGAGGGACCAGGTGCATTTGACAGGGTTTCAGTTGTTTCAGGGAGTAGCTGAAAGTTCTTGGTGGAAAAAGGGAGAGCCCCTGCTGTGTCCTTACCCTTGTCTCTTCTCCTGCACCTCAAGGGATCCTGTACATCAACCCCTCAGACCTGGGCTGGAATGCCCCGGTGAGCAGCTGGATTGACCGGCGGGAGGTGCAGTCGGAGAGGGCCAACCTGACCATTCTGTTTGACAAGTACCTGCCCGTGTGCCTGGACACCCTGAGAGCCAGGTACCCCTGCAGGCTGCCTGTGTCCCCTCAAGAGGGCAGGGGGTTGTGGTTAGTAATTGTTGTGGTGTGTTTGTGAGGGTCCTCAGGACGAGAATTGACTCCAAGTTATCAGAAGGCTGATACATAATAGAATAGAATAGAATAGAATAGAATAGAATAGAATAATCTACTAAAACTACACTAAAGAAAGAGAAAGGAGACATAAGAAGGCTAGACAAGAATGAATAATAAAAAACCCGTGACTGACCAGAGTCCTGACACAGCTGGACTGGGATTGGTCATTAATTAAAAACAATTCACATGCTGGGTAAACAGTTCTCCAAATCACATTCCAAAGCAGCAAAACGGGGAGAAGCTGAAGCATTGGGTCAGTAGAACAGATTTCAGACCACTGCTGAAAGGAAGAGTGGAAGATGCACAGCAGATCCTCTCCCCACATCTCTTCCTGCCCCTTGGGGCTGAGGAGGAAGCTGGTGTTAGTGTGGCTGTGAGGGTGGGCAGGCCCTGGCACAGGTGCGTAGAGAAACTGTGGCTGCCCCTGGATCCCTGGCAGTGCCCAAGGCCAGGCTGGATGGGGCTGGAGCAGCCTGGGACAGTGGAAGGTGGCGCTGCCCATGGCAGGGAATTGGAATAGATGACTTTTAAAAGTTCCCTTCTAACCCAATCTAGTCTATGATTGTGTGATTCTCCATCCTCTGCTTGCTCTCCATACCTGCAGTTTCATAAAAAAAAAAAAAAAAAAAAGAACAAAAGTCAATGAAGAACTGAACCTGGGCACCATCAGCCCCAACGAGGAGGTGTCAGGAGGAGCTGCTTGAGTGCAAGTCTCGCTCCTTGGGACAGGGAGTTGGGAATCTTGTTGGGGAGCTGCTCTCTGGGAGCCCAAACTTTAAAGCTGTTGGCAGCAAAGCCCATCAAGCATCTCCAGCTCTCTGTGCTGAGCAATTGTCAGCCCGTGAAATCCCCAGGATTAGCTGCACCAGCCCCGAGCTGAGTATTTTGGTAGCTTGCTTAATTCAGAAATTGTAGAACCAACCTTTCAAATAGCTCTAATTACTTTATGGAGGACTTCAGTGCTGCTACAATATTAGTTTGGAATTCTGTAAGTGTAGCTTAAACGAATGTAAAATGGCAAGATGAAAGGTTTTATTTTATTACTCCTCTATTTGACCGCTTTTGAACTCCTGGCGCTCCCAGGAAATCATCGCCTTCAGCAACTCCTCCATTTTACTTCTTTCAAGAGGATCAAAGTTTTTAAATGCCTGAAACTTCTGATTACTGTTATTATGTGTGTGTGTGCCAGTGCCAGCAGGGCCAGGCAGAGGATGGGGGTTCTCTTCTTC
>NW_005054457.1:247403-261534 GCF_000277835.1 Geospiza fortis
CACAAGGAAAGTTCTGATATTCTGGCTAACCATTCCTGCCTTGCTTTCCTGGGCTGGGAGCAGCCCTGGTTCTTCACCCATTTATGTTTCCCAATTATGTTTTCCATTTCCATCCCTCAGATTTAAGAAGATTATTCCCATTCCTGAGCAGAGCATGGTTCAGATGCTGTGTTACCTCCTAGAATGCCTCCTGACAGAGGACAACACCCCTCCTGACTGTCCCAAGGAGCTTTATGAACTTTACTTTGTCTTTGCTGCTGTCTGGGCCTTTGGTGGCTCCATGTTCCAGGACCAGGTAAGAAGGGATGGGAAATCAGCATCTTTCAACAGACCTTTTGTTGCCCCTTTTTTTTCCCTACTTTTTCTCTACTTTCCCAGACCTAAAGCTGTGTCAGTGCTGCTGTTTGACCTGGAAACCTGAACTAAACAATCCCTTTCATGAAAGGCCTCGTTATCCAGGTGGTAACACTGGGGAATGCCCAAGCCCAGCTTGGTGCTCCCTTGGTGCCATCATCTCGAGGCTGTGGAGAGCCAGACCAGCTTTTGTGGTCCTTGTGGAGGATTTAACCCTCCATTCCCTGTGTGCCAGCTGGGAAAACCACAGCTCTGCTTCTGTCAGTGATTTTTAAGCCAAGCCTGGGGGGCATGGTTTAATTCATAAGTTGGCCTTTGCCCAGCAGCTCCCTCCAACCCCTCGCTGTGGCTGGAGCACGGATGGTGGCTCTTGGATGTGGCATTCCCGTGCCACAGCAGCCAGCCCTGGCGTGGCAGGGCCTTGGCACAGCTGGGTGTGTGGCAGGAGGAGCTGGGAGCAGGCTCAGCATCCCTCTGGGAGGGTTCTGGGCGTTGCTGCTCTGTAAATGTCAGGCAGGAGAGCGTGAGCACACGGCGTCTGAGCGAGGGGGAGCCTGATGAAAAATGATCCAATATAAAAGCTGTTTATTGCTCCCTGCTGAAGGTGCCCTTCCTGGTGACCTTTTGCTGCTGAAATGTCAGGAGAAACAGGCTGGAAGGCTTCCCACTGCTTGGTGTTTGTTGGTGGGGAGCGGGGCCCCTCTATAAAACCAGATGATAGATTTGCCATTTCCAGGCCCTCAAATTAGCAGAAATCCACATGGAGTTTTTGTTAAGGAAGCAGTTTGAGCTCGACACCATTCTGGCAATAGAGCTGGGGCTGGGACTGCTCCACTTAAGGGCTCAGTCCCTCCCAGGGAGGAGCAGGGCGAGGCAGCACTGTGAGAAAGCTTTTAGCAGTGCTGCACATCCCTTTTCTGCTGCCAGGCTGAGGAGTTGTGACAGCAGGAGAAAGGAAATTACAGTCATTCTGCCTCTCTGGGCAGCACGAGACTGCAAAATCTTGGATGCTAATAATGTGGTTTTCAAATCCTCTGGTCTTTCGATGTGTGGTGGCTCGGGGAGCTTTGCAGAGGACACTCAGTTCAAAGCCAGGTTTCCTGAGGGAGGCTGAGCAGTCCCTGGTCCCACCTGCTCCCAAAAACCCTTGTGGTAGCTGTGGGGAGGAGAGACCTCATAGAGATGCCCCAGGAACAAACTGTGCTGCTAAAACTGGCTCAGTGATGCGTGTGCTCTCTCCCAGACATCTTTTTAGCAGCACTTTCCCCCTCCTTCCCCCCCGTTTCTCCCCAGGGCTGAGGGCTGCAGTCCCTGTGCTCTGCGTGGGAAGGGTTCACACAGTGGCTGGCCCAGTTTCACTGAGGAGACCTGAGGCAGAGAAGGGGACTAAGCACATTTTGCAAATCCTGACTCAGTGTCTAAAGCAAAAACTCTCATCCCAGCTCCCAAAAAAAAGAGTTCAGATACTTGAAGATCTCCATGCCTGGAGGGATAGAAGGGGGAAAAGCAGGAAAGCAGGAGCTTGCTGGGCTCTGTGGCAGCAGCCCCTCTCCCGTTCTTTTCTGAACTGGGGTCTGCTGCTCCTGCTTGAAAAGAGGCCAAAAAACAACCACTAAGTGTTTGCAGGGTGGTGTGATTTATGAGGAAGAGATTTGGTATGCATGCTCTGACTGTCCATGGCCACGGATGGAGATGGATGTGGTGTCCTTGTCTGTTGGAAGAAGTAGGCACCAAAAATCAATCAAGTGTCTGTTTAGTCATAGGCACGTATTTCTCTTTTTCAAATTGATCCATCTGTCTAATCTCAGACATACTAGGAGTGATCAACACAGAGGATGAATTATTTAGGGGAATAAATAGGAGTGATGAGAAAAAATGAAGAAAATGAAAAATTAGACTTAATAATAGGAAAAAGGATAAGATTGTTATGCTGTGGAATATATTTTTAAGGACTAATCCCACTCTGGTGGACTGGGATAAATAGCATTCTCCATTTCTAATGAATTTCTCTGGATTTGTCTAATTTCTCCTCTCTTTATCTGGCAGCTCGTGGACTACAGAGTGGAGTTCAGCAAGTGGTGGGTGGCAGAATTCAAGACAATCAAGTTCCCTTCTCACGGCACAGTCTTTGACTTTTACGTTGATCCAGAAACAAAGAAGTTTGAGCCTTGGTCTAAACTCGTTCCCCAGTTTGAATTTGATCCAGAGATGCCACTGCAGGTAGGTGACCCCAGCAGGCTGCTGGGCTGGAGGAGTTCCTGTGTGTCAGTGACTGAACGTGGGTGTTTCAATGAAGTCTGGTGAAAGGCCAGGCACTGATGGAATTCTTTATTGGATACAACTAAATCACCCATCTTTTTTTGCTGTGCTTTGGCAGTAACAGCACAACCTCCATCCATCTTCCAAACACGAGTGATGTAGAGCAGGAGCAGGGAGCTGCTGTGCCCAGGGTGGTGACACGGAGCAGGACAAAGCCTGTGAGACACCAGGGCTTGTTGTCATTCTCATGGCTGTAAACAGAGATGGGTTTATATTTGGGCCAAGAGAAGAGTTCCTCAGGTAGTGAATTGTGGTTGCCAGTTGCACTCCTCTGTTTATTCAGAAGTGCCACACTGAGCAGATGACTTGTAAAAATCATCCCTGATTTAGCAAGGTGTGATTTTGTGGGGGGATCCAAGTGCTGCTCCCAGGGGTGTGGTGCTGTTCACAGGGGTCACAGGATGAGGGAAGAGATGAGAATCTTGACTCCATGTTTCAGAAGGCTGATTTATTATTTTATTATATATATTATATTAAAAGAAAATTATATACTAAAAGAATAGAAGAAAGGATTTCATCAGAAGGCTAGCAAGGAAAGAAAATGGAAAGGAATGAGAATAAAATCTTGTGACTGACCAGAGTCCAAGACAGCTGGGCTGTGATTGGCCATTAAGTAAAAACAACTACATGAGACCAATCACAGATCCACCTGTTGCATTCCACAGCAGCAGATAACCATTGAGACAGCTGGACTGGGATTGGCCATTAATTAGAAACAACCACATGACACCAATCACAGATGCACCTGTTGCATTCCACAGCTGCAGAGAATTATTGTTTACATTTCGTTTCTGAGGCCTCTCAGCTTCTCAGGAGAAAAAATCCTAAGGGAAGGATTTTTCATAAAAGATGTCTGCGGCACATAGATTTTAATGGCTGGCAGCAGCGCATCATTCCTTCCCTGAAAGGCTAAAACCCGAAGGCACCAGGGCAGGGGCACTGAGGTGGGTGCTGTGCCCCCCAGGCCTGCCTGGTGCCCACGGCTGAGACGGTCCGGCTGCGGTTCCTGGTGGCCAGGCTACTGCAGCGCCGGCGCCCCGTGCTGCTGGTGGGCACCGCTGGCACGGGCAAGTCTGTGCTGCTGGGGGACACGCTCTGCTCGCTGGACACCGACGCCTTCCTGGTCAAGAAGGTGCCCTTTAACTACTACACCACCTCTGCCATGCTGCAAGGTAAGCTCTTAATCGGTGCTGGGGGGTTAGGGTTGGATATCAGGGGGAATTTCTGTGCAGAAAGGGTGGTTGGGTATGGGAATGGGCTGCTCAGGGAGGCGGTGGAGTCACCATCCCTGGAGGTGCTTGACAAAGCCTGGATGTGGCACTCAGTGCCATGGTTTAGTTGACAAGGTGGGGTTAAGTCACAGATTGGACACAATGATCTCAAAGGTCTTTTCCAGCTGGGTTAATTCTGTGTCATTCTGTGTCATTCTGTGACATTCTGTGTGATTCTATGTCAGTGATTTTCATTGTGTGCCATTGTGTGATTCTGACGTTCTTTGTGATTCTGTGTCACATCATCATTCTGTGATTCTGTGTCATTCTGTGTCATTCTGTGACATTCTGTGTGATTCTATGTGTGATTCTGCCATTGTGTGATTCTGTGCCATTGTGTGATTCTGTGTCACATCATCATTCTGTGATTCTGTGTCATTCTGTGATTCTGTGCCATTCTGTGCCATTCCTGGGGCATCCATTGTGGTTTGGAGCTGGATGTGCACTGGGAAGCTCAAGGAAAGACCCGTGGGTGAGTTGCCCATGTTGTTGTGGGCACACTCACAACCCCACAGTGAAACTCTCCGCTCAGCAGAGCCCTGCTTTTGTGGAGATGATGTTTTCCAACCTGAGGATTTGCATTCTTAACCCCACCACTCTGGTTCAGGGCTGTGCCAAAGCCTCAATCTGCTGCAGTTTCCATGGCTTGTATTTGACTTGAAGTGTTTTTAACATGCTGGAATTGAAGAATAAGATGGGTTTCTTGGAGAGGATCCAAACTGTCCTCGGGGTGCAATGATGGGAGCTGCATCCCAATCAGCACTGGGGATGGTGTAATGGCCATGTGCAGGCTGGAAGCCAGGCCTGGTTCCTGCCACAGCCCAGCATGTCCCATGGAGCAGGTGCCACCCCTCCCCAGGGGCACACAGCTTGCTGGCCTGGGGGGCTCAGGCCCCTGAGGAATTTCTTGCCCTAGGGAAACCCTTCAAGAAGAAAAAAATGGGTAAAACCTCCCCTTTTGGCCAGTCTCACAGCCATGGGCAGTGTGATGGTTGCAACTTCCCTTTTTCCTTTTCCTCCTGGAGTGGGGAGTGCCCTGGCTTGGGAGGGGGCTCATCTGGGGACCCTGCTGTTCCCCACCTGCCCAGGTGAGCATGTGCAGGTGTGGGGCAGGTACAGGGTGTCCCGATTGCTCTGAGCTCCAGGCTGAGCCCTCCCCTTCCTTCCTCTGCAGAGCCCAGCACATCTTCATCACAGAGAAGTGTGATTTATGCTGCCTGGCATCCTTCCCCACTGCTCATTTTTTAGTTAATTTGTCCCTTTTTGTGGAGTTTGTCAGTTGGCTGCTTTTTTTTCTTCCCCAGCAGGTGCCTCTTTAGATTTGTAAAATGTGAATCCAAAGCAGTTTGGGATTCTAGTTTTTATTTACTTTGCAAAGAGCCAACCTGAAAGCCAGGAATTTTTAGTCATGGTGCCTCTTGGGACAGAGATTTTTAAGGTGCAGAGCTGCACTCTTGATGGGAAGCATAAGGATGTGGTTCAAACAATCTTTGTGGACCTGTAGCTTACAGATTTTCATGTGCATAGGGGTTAAAAGGAGCCAGACTCTCTCTGTACCCAAACCTGAGCACATTTTGGGGATTTTCTTTGGTGTATTGTGATCAAATCCCGATTCCTGTGGAGCCTGGAGCTCTGGTGTGCTGCTCCATGCCCTCTTGGACCTCTGCTCCTCCATCAGCTCCATCCCTGCCCTCATTCCTCACCTTCCCCCTCCAGATCTGCCTTGAGGAAATGACAATAAATGGTGTTTTTTGGGCTTGGGTCCTCTTTCCCCCATGGCCATCAGGGTGAGAGGGGCCACACTTGCCAAATCTGGTGTGCAGTGAGTGTTTGAGGGGCTGATGGGGTTGTGTCAGGAGCCCAGAGCAGGGACTCTGCAGGATTATTGTGGGATAAGCTTTGAATTAAAATGCAACTTCCACAAACATGTCACTTCATCCCCAGTAATTGCATTTCACTATGATGAATCTCCTGCATCCTTGTTTAACCTCGAAAAGGGCTGATTTTTTGTGTTAATTAAGGCCTAATTAAATTTAAATTAAATGCTTATTTGAAACACTTAATTTGACTTGCTACCAGAAATTTCAAATATTGTGGTTTTATTGAAGGGGGAGAGAGACTCCACTGAGGAAAAATCTATCATTTTTCTAAGCACAATTCATGGCTTTTTTCAGAAGTGTCTGTGACAAGAAAACAGCTGAATTCTTAGTGGGTAACCAGGCTGTCTGCAGGGCACCCAAGCAGGAAAACAAATGGGGTTTTAAAAGATTCGTGGTCTGAAAAAAAAAACCAAACCAGAATATAAATTTTCCCTAATAACTTTTGCCCTCGATAAGGGATGGCTGAAGTGTGCATTTGCACAAAATTTTTATCAAAACTCCCAGTTGTCCCTAATTACAAAGGATTGCTCCTTGCCTCGCTGCTTACAGGACTGGTGATAACCCCGAACTGTGTCAGTGAAATAAATTCTGCCTCCATCTCCAGGAGGGCTGGGAGCACCTGGGAGTGAAGATGGGCTCCAAGAAAACCCCTGGCAGGCAATTCACCCCAGAAAAGCTGCTGCTGTTTGCTTTGCCCCTTCCTGAGGCAGTACAGGTTGCTCAGGCCGCAGTGAAAGAAATCGATAACCTATAAAACGTTTTATGCAGCAGTGTGGGGTGATCTGCATTAAATATCACTCCAGCGTTGTAAATATTCCCAACATGCTACAGTCTAGAGCAGCACATAACCTCAGCCTTCTGCTAAAACAAATGGGAATTTTCCAGAGCTTCCAAATGAGTTTTCTTTCCATGCTCTTCCTTCCTAAAAAGCCACAAACATCACAGGTGAGCTGGGAGGGCTGGGGGCTCATCCCAGTCCCTCCTGCCCCTACAGGTGTGCTGGAGAAGCCTCTGGACAAAAAGGCTGGCAGGAATTACGGCCCCCCAGGCACCAAGAGGCTGGTGTACTTCATGGATGACCTCAACATGCCCCAGGTGGACGCCTATGGCACCGTGCAGCCCCACACCCTGCTCAGGCAGCACCTGGATTACGGCCACTGGTACGAGGCTGCTGGACCTTTGCTCTAGGGTGGCTAACTGGCAAATCTGCACTGCTAAAAGCAAGGAAAGCAAAAAAGCAGAAGTATTGACGCCAGCTGGGGTCTCTGTACAAATCATGAACGGGATGGGACTGCTGGGAACGTGCCTTGAGCTGGTTTATTTTCCACCATCAGTCTCATTCCATGGTTATGACAATGGGAAGATGCCACCAGCTCACATTCCAGGCAGCAGACCATGAATTTAATGTTACAACTCACTTTAAAAGTTTTTTGCCCAATCACAAAAGCAAAAGCACATTGACAGTAGTTCCATCCAACCACTATAAGCACAGGTACCTTTGGTTAAACAATGCTTGCTTATTTCAAATACAATACCTGCTTGTGAGCCTTCAAACACAATGCACAGAGCTCCATTATTAAGCTTCAACCTTCCTAATATCTCACTAGATAAACTTTTCTGTAGCTTAGAGAGTTATTCTAGCCAAGTGTTAATACACAGACCATTGTTCTATTTGTCCTTACTTTTCTACAGTTTAAATAATTTTTCTGCTGACCAATCTCATGATTGCTGCTTAGCTCTAACCACAGTTCTGCTGTCTCTGAGGCCTTTTGCAGCTTTCCCAAACCCCTCTGATTTTGTAGATTCGCACAAAGTATAATATTTGATTGAAGCCCATATTTCCCTTAAGCTGTCATCTAACAAAAAATTCTTCTTCTTCTCCTTAAAAGCAGCAGCGTGTGCGCTCGTGTTGTTTTGTGTCCTATAGTGACAAAGAGTCTCACGCTCTGCTGACTGAGCTAGCTGGGCAGACATGGATTCTTACACCCAGGGGTGTGTGGTCACCATCTGTGGCTTTTGCTGTGCCCCAAGGTACGACAGGAGCAGGCTGTCCCTGAAGGAGATCAGCAACGTGCAGTACGTGTCCTGCATGAACCCCACTGCAGGGAGCTTCACCATCAACCCCCGGCTCCAGGTAAAGCCCTGCTCCATGGCCCTGGTTTTTGGGTGGGTTTTTCAGGCTCAAGGCTTCAGGAGAACCTGTGGCTGATCCTGCTGTTGTTCAATCAGTGGAAACAGCATGAAGTGACTTATTCCTGATGGAATCTCTCCTTTCTTTGTGTTTGCTCTTGTTTTACTGCTCAGTGGGAGGAAGAAGTCACAAGATCCCAGGCAGCTGGACACACATTCTCAGGAAAACTTCTGGTTCAGACAGGCAGATTTTACCTTCCTCTAGCTGATACTTACTGCTGGACCAGAGTTCTTGAAAGTCTTTTGGTGGTCAGGCATTGGAACTTGCAGCCCAGGGAAGTGGTGGAGCCACCAACTCTGGATGTGCTCAAAAATGAACTCCAAAATGGCACTCCACAGTATGCTTTGGGATTTGTTCAAAGGTTGGACTTGATCTCAGAGGTCTTTTCTAACCTTAACCATTTTATGTTCTCTTCCTCTGCAAGTTCCTCATCAACAAAGGGTCTTCTGGGAGGTGGCACCTTCCAGGCACTGCTCCTACCAGAGACAGGGGTCTGTGGGACCTTCAGACCTCTCAGCTCTTCAGTGGACTGAGCTTCCCTTGTGAAATGCCACTGAAAATCCCTTGTTCAGCCAGCAGAAGGTGTCTCCTGCCAGCTGTCCTCTGCTGGGAATTTGGAGGGGGGATGTAGTTATGGTGGACTTCAAGTCATGGGATCATAGAGCATCTCAGATTGGAAAAAACTTCAAAGGATCATCTGGGCCAACCTTTCCTGGGAAGTGGAGCCCAGATGAGATTGTTCAGAGTTGTGTCCAGCCACAGAAAGGGCACTGACCTGGGAAGTGGTTTCCATCTCTCTGACATTCCCACCTCTCACTTTCTCTTCCTCAGCGTCACTTCTGTGTCTTCGCTCTCTCCAACCCTGACCAGGACTCCTTGTCCAGGATCTACAGCACCATCCTGGTGCAGCACCTGGCCAGTGGGAACTTCTCGGAGGCTGTGCAAAAATCAGCCCAGCAGCTCATTGCCCTGGCCCTGGGGCTGCACAGGAAGGTGGCTGCCATGTTCCTGCCAACAGCCGTCAAGTTCCACTACGTCTTCAACCTCAGAGACCTCTCCAATATCTTCCAAGTAAGTGCAGCTCCTGTCCTCTGTCATTTGGAGTTTGTCCCCGTGCCACAGGCAGCTGAGGTCCTTCTGGCCCTTGGTGAGCCAAACACAGTGTCCCACTTAGTAATGGCACAGCATGGGTGTCCCCTGGGCTCAGGGGGTGACCTGGGGCCGTTCCCTGACCCCTGGTTGCTTTTGAAAGGATTCCAGAGCCATCACCCATGACTATTTACTTTCCAGCCTCCTCTGGCCAATGGGAAGGGATGCAGAGCTCAGAAGGAGGTGTGGGTTTTGAGGGGTTTGAAGTGTCCTCTGGCTGGAAAAAGGACAAGCTGGAGAGAGCTTTGGGCTCCTACCTCAGCCCTTTGAGCAGTGGCTGTTGTCAGGGTGCTGGAGCTGGGCTTATCTTGGTGATCCACACCCCATGGTGTGGTGTGGGGATCCATGGCACCACCCCACCACACTGGGAAGCTCTTCCTGCACGGGGCAGGGGCTGGATGCTCTGTGGGCTGCTGGCCCTGAGGAGAGGACAGCAGTGGCTGGTTCAGCTGCTCTGCCAGAGCCAGGGCAGCTTGGTGGCTGTGCCAGCACGTCCTCTCAGGTGCTCAGCATTGAGCATGCAGGATGGCAGTTAAAGAGCTGATAAATCCATCCAAATCAGCTTTGATCTTACCACTGAAACTGAATTACCAGCCACTGTACCAAAGTGAAGTTGTTCAGCTCCAGAAATGTTGTCTTCCATCCTTGGTGAGATTTTGTTTTGCTGTTTTCCCTAGCAGTCTCGTGCTTTGGAGCAGCTGGTGTTACTGCTCAAAGAGCCTTTCAGGCTTTCAGGCTGATTAATAAAATTTGATAAATTCCTGAGCAGCCACACTGAGGGTCAGCACCGTAGCCTGTTCTAAACCCCCAGCTGGTCATTTGTCACTGTCCTTGTTAGCATCTGCTTCACAAAGTGGGCACATGGAAGTTCAGAGCCTTGTGCCTGCCATCAGAGAGGAGCTGGAGCAGAGACAGACAGGGAAATCTGGGGCCTTGAACAAGAGAATAACTCCCCTGTGGCAGGAAGGAGTCAGGGCTGTCACTGTGCTCAGCTGAGCAGCAGCAGCTCCGATGTGAGGTGTGGGTCTGGGTAAATCCTGCCTTACAGTTAGTCTGGGCTTTGGGAGGTGCAGGGAGAGAACATTTCAGAGAGAAGCATTTCAGTGGGAGGCTCTAATTTGATCTGTGAATGTGCCAGGGTTGAGGGGGTAACAGAAAACATCCTGCCAGATGCCAGCTCTGGGCCAGAGGGTGACAGGAACGCTCCTCATTTTCCTTTCAAGGGCTTCTCCATCCTCTTTTTTGTTTGTTTCTTTTTAATGTTGGCTCCAGCTCCATCCTAGATGCAGTGATCCACAGCCATGTGCCATTCTTGCTTTTGGGGTGTGGGGGTCTTTAGATTCAGTCCCTTTAAGAGAGATTGAGTGATTTTTAATTCTGTTTTAATCAGTTGAGGATCTGATGTGTTTTTCCTTCCTCTCTTTGAGTTGTCAGCTTTTCTCACCATTTTTTTTTCTGGAATAAATAAAATAATTTGACAGCTGTAATGACAGATGTGAAACCCAAACAATCTGAACCATGGACCAGTGAGCTGAGAGGGCCTGCTTTACATTGCTTTCAATGCATTTAATATTTAATGTATAAATAATTAGATGTTAGGAATAAAAGCTGTCTGTTTAATTCATACCATTGAAAACCCTGTGTGCTGTTAATAGGCTTAGTATAGGTGACACCTCTTTGAAATATAATTCTTTTATGCATTTTAATAGAGTTCATGGTAAACATACTGCGCTAAGCAGACAGCAACTGATATTTCCTGCAGGCAGAATGCACCTAATTAGAATTAATTGATTAAAAGAAAAAATAGCCACCAGTAACATTTCTAAACCTTTTTTTCCCTGCTTGACAAAGCACCCATGGCATGGGGCTGGGATGGGAGAGCCACGTGTCTGGGCTGGTGCCTGGCTCTGCAGGGCCACAAGTGCTGAGAGCAGGACCCCAGCCTGGCCAGGGGAGGCTGGGTGGGGGATTAAAATGGGTGTAATGAGTGTAAACCTGCAAAAGAAGGTGGGAAACATTCCCAGGGCTGTGGGCAGCAGGTTGAGGGAGGTGATTCTGCCCCTCCGTGCTGCTTTGTCAGACCTCACCTGAAGCACTTGTCCAGCTTGGGGGTCCCAGCACCAGGGGACCTCCCAGGAAGGACCTGGAGCTGCTGGAGGGAGCCCAGAGGGACGCCAGGATGATCAGAGGGATGGGGCAGCTCTGCTGGGAGGAAAGGCTGAGAGAATTTGGGTTGTTCAGCCTGAGGAATGCTCTGAAGTGAACTGACTGTGGCCTTAAGGGGCTCTGAGAGAGCTGCAGATGGACTTTGGACAAGGGAAGGGGTGACAGGACAAGGGGGAATGAATTCCTACTGACAAAGAGCAGGTTTAGATGGGATCTTGGGAAGAAATCCTTGGCTGTAAAGGGTGGGGAAACCCTGACAGAGATTACCCAGAGCAGCTGTGGCTGCTCCTGGATCCTTGGCAGTGCCCAAGGCCAGGTTGGACACTGGGGCTGGAGCAGCCTGGGATAGTGGAAGGTGTCCCTGGGACAGTGGAAGGTGTCCCTGCCATGGCAGGGGTGGGATGGGATGATCCTTGAGATCCCTTCCAACTCAAACCCCTCTGGGTTGAGAAGCAGCTTTGGGAGTTTTGGATTCACAAAGGACACATTCCCTGGGTGTTTGGTGCGGGGTTGCTCAGGTGCAGGTGGCTGTGAGGGGCACTCAGCCTGGTGGTGCTGGGGTGGAGTCCCCCAGGGCCAAGCTGGGTTTCCTGGCTGTCTTTGCTCTCCACAGGGCCTGCTGTTCTCTAGCCCTGAATGTCTGAAGCAGCCCCAGGACCTGGTGAAGCTCTACCTGCACGAGTCAAACCGGGTGTACCGGGATAGGATGGTTGAGGAAGTGGATTGGGACACTTTTGATAAAATCCAGCGGGAGATGGTGAAGAAATGCTACGATGTAAGTGTGGAGGTCTGATGAGGTCTAATGCTGATGAGAAAGGAACAGAATGGGTTTATCGGAAGGGAAATCAGTACTGGGGATTTTCCTTTCACTCCTGTGCCTGTTTCCCCTTTTCCAACACAAAGTGCAGCTGTGTGGACATAAAAAGGCTGGAACACTGTAGTTCCCTTGGAAGATGGCTCAGAGCTGCAGTGGTTTTCCTGCATTTGTTCTCTATTTTCTCCTCTTTTACAGGACATTGAGGACACTTTAGAGCAGGCCAAACACATAAATATTTACTGCCATTTTGCCAAAGGCCTTGGGGAACCTGGCTATAGGCCAGTTCCAAGCTGGGAGGAGCTGAACCAGATCCTTGTGGAAGCCTTGGACAGCTACAATGAAGTCAATGCTGCCATGGACCTGGTACTGTTTGAGGATGCCATGAGCCACATGTAAGGGCTTTTCTGCCTTTATTCCCCCATCATTTGTCTGTGCAGATGGTTTGGTGGGGCCTCCTGGAGGATGTAGGAATATGGATCCATGGGCTGAGGCTAATAATTTGTAGTTCTGCAGGGCCAAGTGTCAGATTTTGCACTCTGCATGAACATTTCTCAGATGTGACAACATTTAGGTGCTTTTTTGTCTTCCCTTGCCAGCTAGGACAGACCTGGTTGTACTGGGCTTTCCCCAGATGCTGACTGCTGGTTTAGAGCCACATTTACACAGGCCCTTAGAGGGATTTTCCTCTGTATAAAGTAAGATTATCTGCATTCAGCCTACTGCTTTTAAAGGATGGAGGCATTTAAACTGCTTTGATCCTTTGGAAAACCTGCTTGCATGGAGATGCCTGGAGGTGCAGGTGGATTCCAGCTGGAAATTGGACATGTGGGACTATATGAAAATAAGCCTCCTGCTGGTTATTATGAAGCTGTTTACATGCTTTGGGGGGCACCTCCAGCTCTCACACACAGCCTGAGGGAATCCCAGCAGAGACAGAATCACTTCTGGGTGCTGGGATGCAGAGCTGGCCTTAGGTGGCTTCAGGAGATGGAGCTGTCCTGGCAATGAGAGCTTGAATTTGTACAGAAACCTTATCCCAGGAGGTGCAGATTTGGGACTCTAAGCTGGGAGGAAGCTCATGCTGACCTGCTGCAGACAGGGTGGGTGGTTTAAATTCTCACTGGACCTAGCAGCCTGTTATATATATCTGTATATGAACAGGAATAGCATTTACAAATAAATATAAATATATCTAAATAGATACATATTTATGTATATATACATATATACATAAATATATGTACATGTATACATATATTTATATGTATACATTTATATTTATATTTATACATATATATGTATTTTATATGTATATTATATATATTATATGTATATGTGTATATATACAAATATATATACATATATGTAACTACATATATATAAATATATAAAAATGTAAATAAATAATATATATAATATAAACACACATACAAATTTGTCTGTTCCAAGGGCTCCCAACCTGTGTTCAGTCTGGACATTCCCTCCTCTATCCATGGGGGCCATGGAATCAATCTGCTGTCCATGAGTGTTTCTGCTTGCATTGCCTGCAGAATGGTGTCAGTCAGGAATATTGACCCTGTGCTCCTCCTGCACTTTACATAAATCGGGATTTGCAATTGGAATTTGCAAAACACGGCACTGCCCCTCCAGTTCATACTGAGAATAATGAGGAAAGGAAGATTTCAGCATCCAGCAGCACTTGACAATTTCACTGGAGCTGACTGAATCTCATTCACTGCATTTGGAAATTGCATTTGGCTGAAATACACAACTTCTTCCATCTCAAGTAGCTTCTGAATGTCAGCTTGAATTTGCTGAAGATTTTCAGTCGGGAGAAAAAAAAAGAAGGAAAAAAGACATTTGATGACTTAATATGTGTAGGGCCATGGGGATACCTGTCAGTCACCTCATCCAGGGCTGTGTCACAGCACGGAGCCCTGGGGAGCACATCAAGGCAGGGACACGGGCAGAGCTGGGCTGGGAA
>NW_005054457.1:261587-263591 GCF_000277835.1 Geospiza fortis
ATTTCACAGAAATTATTAAATTATAAAATAATCTGTCAGAGTCTGGGCATAGTCTATGGAATACTGGAGTTGTAATAAAGCAGGGTAGTGTTTCTCACAGTCTTAAATGAAAAATAATTACATTAATCCAGGAAAATAGTGAAGGGAGCTGAATAAAGGAATGGGGCTTGTGTTTCAGACCCTGGACAGTGAGGGTTCCACAGGTGGGATCCTCTGGACCCCCTTCACCTAGTAGGGAACACATGGGGGTGTCAGCATTTGCTTAAAGAGAACAAAAGGGAGAAAGAGTTCACTACAGGACTCTCAGGTGAGCAGACCTGGGAAATAACAGCAAATTCATTGTGAGAGTGAGAAAATCTCACTCTTATGTAGTGGTGTTGTGGATAAAAGGAACAGAGATTGTTTTCCAGGCAGGTTTGTGCCGTTCCAGCCAGGTGTGAATGTTCTGTAATGCTCAGCAGGCCTCACCTGTGCACAAATCCCAAAGCCTTGAGAAGAGGGGCTTTCCTGGGGAGGAGGGTCAGAAACTTGAATTTTGCTCTCAGTTTTTGCATGCCAATGTAACATCCTTCTCCCCTTGTACTCCCTGCAAAGACACCCAGGCCTTTGCCTAAACATTGTTCTGTCCAGCAGGACTTGGCAGGTGGGGAAAAAAAATAGGCACATTTTAAATTGCCACCAAACTTTGGGGGATTTTTTGGACAGGTCTCAGGAGAGATGAGCATTGATTGCTGCCACATCTCCGAGACTGCCATTCTTCACCCCGCTCAGAACACAATTTCCTAGTGAATAAAATATGTATTGAAGAGCAGTGGGCAGAGAAATGGGAGAAGAGTGTTGTTAATGAGAGGTTTTGCATGGCTCGGTGCAGCTGCCGCATCAGCCGCGTCCTGGAGGCGCCACGGGGGAACGCGCTCCTGGTCGGCGTGGGAGGCACAGGCAAGCAGAGCCTGACCCGCCTGGCTGCCTTCCTCAGCTCCATGGAGGTCTTCCAGATCACCCTGAGGAAAGGCTACGGCGTCCCTGACCTCAAGGTGGGGGACTTGAAATGGAGGGGAAGGAAAAAAAGAGCAGAGCTTGCCCTGAAGGGGTGTTGTGTGTTGGGGAAGAGAATGGGGGAGGATGATGGTGAGCCCAGGTGTGCCCAGGTGGGCAAGAGGTCAAGGCCACCTGGGCTGACTCATCTCTGGGGTGGCAGCAGGGCCAGAGCAGTGCCCATGCCCTGTGCTGGCAGTGCTGGGACACCTCCAGTGCTGGGGAGAGCTCTGGGACACTCAGGACAGGAAGGACATGGAGGGGCTGGAGCTAGTCCAGGGAAGGAATGGAGCCCCAGGAGCAGCTGAGGGAGCTGGGAAGGGGCTCAGCCTGGAGCAAAGGAGGCTCAGGGGGGACCTTGTGGCTCTGCACAGCTCCTGACAGGAGGGGACATCTGGGGGGGGTCGGGCTGTGCTCCCAGGGAACAGGGACAGGAGGAGAGGGCACGGCCTCAGGCTGGGCCAGGGGAGGCTCAGGTTGGATATTGGGAATATTTCTTCGCTGAAAGTGCTGTCCAGCCCTGGCACAGCTGCCTAGGGAGGTGGTGAAATGCACACCCCTGGAGGGATTTAAAAGCCATGTGGATGTGGCACTTGAGGACATGGGTTAGTGGTGGCCTTGGCCACTCTGGGGGAACAGTTGGATGTGATGTCTTTAGAGGGCTCTTCTAACCTAAATGAGATACTGAAACACCCCAGACATGACATGCTGCTGTGGAGAGGAGCACGTGCCTTGCTGGAGTGTGTCTGCCCAGGGCTGCAGCCACATCTGAGCTCCCCTGGCAGTGCCCTGAGAACATCCCAGCCCAGCCCTGAGCCTCAGCCCTCAGCTGTGCTGATGTTCTCATTGATCATTGGTTCTGAATGATCCCATTTCTGCTCCTGGCCCATGCTTTGCAGCATGCAAGCCCTCCTGGTGTCCCCCCTGCAGGCAGACCTGGCAAACCTGTACCTGAAGGCTGGGCTGAAG
>NW_005054457.1:263648-267096 GCF_000277835.1 Geospiza fortis
GCTGTTCAACGCCTTCTTGGCATCAGGTACAGCCCTCGTGTTACAGGAGCCTCCTCCAGCCAGGTCTCATAAGCTCTCAGAGTTCTATAGCACACCCAAGATAGCTCAGCTACCCTTGGAGGCATAAAAATCAGCAGGATGGCTTCTGTGGCAGTGTTGGAAACAGAAAGGGTTAATAAAAGGCAAAATAACAAACAGAGAAAAACTGAACCAGGTGCAAGAGGTCCTTACTCCTGGTAAAACACCTTACAAAAACAGTTAGTTTCTTTGTTCACTTCTTTTTCTACTAAATTGCCCAGGTGGTCCTTTTTGGCTTCTGTTCAATTAGCTATCCTTAAGTTTAAAGTGAAGGCCCTGGCACAGGGTGCTCAGAGCAGCTGTGGCTGCCCCTGGATCCCTGGAAATGTCCAGGGCCAGCCTGGACGGGGCTTGGAGCAACCTGAGATAGTGGGAAGTGTCTTAATTATTTGTTTCACTTGTTGTCATTATCTGGAACAAAATATACCTTTTAATCTCTTTGATGAGTGAGGAGATTTCTGATTAGTGTATTTCCCTAAGTGATCAGTGCTCGTATTGAAAGTATCTGGCTCAATAATGATGATTTTAATCAAATCAGAAGCCAGAAAGGAAGTGAATATGTGATATATTAAGGAAACACCACAAAAAAAAAAAAGTGGTTGCTTGCATTTTTGGCAAACAGCTGCTTAACTATTAACTTATAAAAGTTTTTTCGAAGATTTGTAACTTGTAAAATGTTTGGATGGTCTGGGAGTTATTTGGCCACTGCTGGAAAGGGCCCCGAACAGCTGCAAAAATTTTACGTGTAGTTAATGCACTTGCAAAACTCCAATGACTTTATAATACATATGGCATATTAGGGATTTGAATATTTCTTTTTTAATCTAATTAGACTGCAGAGCTAAAAAAATTATTTTCTGTACTTTGACTCTATTCTATCTTCTTTTCCCTTGTGTTTTATACGGAAGTTTGCTCTCACAAATGTTTATTTTTCAGCAGAATGACCTTGTGTGCCCCTTTGCTGCTTCTGGGGCCCAGGGGGACCTGGTGCAGGGGTTTTACCTGAAAAGGGGACGTCCCTGAGCCCCTGAAGAGGGGAACAGCAGCTTCCCCTTGCTCTGAGACTGCAACAACATCCACATGTGTAAACCCAACATGCCCTCCTCTCCTAGGGGAAATCCCAGATCTCTTCCCTGATGATGAAGTGGAAAACATCATCAGCAGCGTGAGGAATGAAGTCAGGGGCCGGGGGCTGGTGGATTCCAGGGAGAATTGCTGGAGGTTTTTCATCGAGCGCGTCCGACGGCAGCTGAAGGTGAGATGGAGCACAAGGGGTTGGTGCTGAATGATTTTTTGCCTTTTTCCTTTTATAGATGCTCTGTGTTCTTCACACTCATATGTGTAGCCTGTTATTGTTTTAGTAGCTAGTTCCAGTACTTTTCCCTAGCCAGAAAGACAAAATTCCAGAGCTCCAAGCCCCAGAAGGTACAAGGCCTCTACCCTATCTTGGTTTTTCTGTGAACCAAGGCTAAAAACCAGCTCTTCAAGACATATTCATAAACAAAGTTTAGTTTCCATCTGTGGTCCATTTGCATATTGGAGTTAATTGTCCAGTTATAATTTTAGGTTATGAAGTCCCATCCTTCTTGTTTTTCTCAGTCCATGTTGTTTGTGCTCTTGGGCCCGAGATTTGGATCATTTGTCCTTGGTCCCCAGCTAGAGAAGGAATTGTTTTGCCTCCTATTGTGGGAATCCAGGACTCCTGAGCAACTGACCAATATGATCACGCAGAGTCTGTTAATTTTTTACATTACACATATATTTATGGATTCTACAAACTACTAAGCACACACTTCTTGATTGGTGCCTTTGTCTTGTTCACTCATTTTCTGCCTGCATTTCTCAGAGTATGTGATTGGTTACAGTCCAGGTGTTTCACAGTCCTTGTGGTCTTGGTATTCAGTTTCTCAGCCTATTCTTTCTTAATTTAGCCCAATTTATGTTCCAATAGCCTTGATGAATTCCTGAGGCTTTGATAACAAACTTAGAAGCAGTCTGGCTTGTGCACACTGTGGCCTAACCCTTGCAAACACATTGCAACAGTCTGCCTGCTCTGTGAAGAGACCTCACCAGCACTTCATATGAAGCTCAGAACTACACCAAAGCACAGAATCGAAAACTTAAAGCATCAAAGGGGTCATGGAGCCCGAGATGGGCTGTGATTTGTGTGAAAAAAACAACTAACTCTACAACTTGTAAAAGTTGTAAAGCTGGTATGTTTATTATAGTGCTGGACTCATGTGGGGATTGTTCTTCTTAAAGAACATGTGTACCTTTGAGAATTCTGAACTTTTAAAAATCTTTTACTTGTATGTAAGCATAGAGTTTTATAATAAGTTTATGCATATTTATTTTACTAGTTTTTACTGGTAAAATATTAGTAGCTAGTTCCAGTACTTTACTAGTAAAATATTTTACTAGTAAAAAACTAGTAAAATAAATATGCATAAACTTATTATAAAACTCTATGCATATATACAAGTATGCATATATTTATTAGTTTTTAAATCTACTTTAAGAACTAATATACTAGTTTTGTGTTACACTTGTAGCTATTTTTTTTATTAGAAAGTACAGAAAGAACTCTTATGTCATTTTGTTTGTTTCTTGTAGTTTATGTTTCAAAGTTTAAGAGGCCTTTCTTATCTCTTTTTACATTATTTTCTCTCAGTTAAAATAGTTTTGTGAGTATAAGTTTTTTGTGAGGACAGGTAGTTTGGAGCACAGACTAAACAACACATCTCATCTATGTAAGCAAGCTACAGACTTAATAATTTAAAACAGCGCATTTTACCTAAATCTGAAATAGATGGAAATCTATTAAACATTCCCTCTGTTTCAGCAGCAGGGCAGGTGCTGCTCTCCCTGCCTCTGCCCTGCTCCTCAGTGCCCTCTCCTGCTCCTCAGGTGGCTCTGTGCCTGTCCCCCGTGGGCCCCAAGCTGCGCCTCCGCAGCCGCCGCTTCCCAGCGCTGGCCAGCTGCACCACCATGGATTGCTTCCAGCCCTGGCCCCGCCAGGCCCTGGAGTCCGTCAGCCTCTGCTTCCTGCGGGACATGGACACCCTGCAGGTGAGCACCAGCACAGATCCTCTGCTGGGGACACTGGGGGACACTGGGGGACACTGGGGACAGCGCTGGCCACAGCCAGGGTGGGGTATTTTCAGGGTTTGCCGTGGCAGGAAGGAAAGGTGAATCTGACTCCATGTTCTTAGAAGGCTAACTTATTATTATATGAAATTGTTATATTATGTTATATTGTTATATTACATTATGTTATACTACAGCTATGTTATACTATGTTATACTACGTTATATTATGTTATACTACACTATATTATGTTATGCTACACTATGTATATTATATTATATT
>NW_005054457.1:267540-273846 GCF_000277835.1 Geospiza fortis
TTTTCTTTTAATATAATATATATAATAAAATAATAAATCAGCCTTCTGAAACATGGAGTCAAGATTCTCATCTCTTCCCTCGTCCTGGCACCCTTGTGAACACCATCACAAATGGATACTCACAGAAGGCTTAAAAGATATTAATGAAAAACTCATGACTCTCTCCAGAGTCCTGAAACAGCTGGAGTGTGACTGGTTATTAAGTAAAAACAATTCACATGTTGGATAAACAATCTCCAAACCACATCCCAAAGCAGCAAAACACAGGAGAAGCAAATCAGATAATTATCATTTTCATTTTTCTCTGAGGCTTCTCAGCTTCCCAGGAAAAGAAATGCTGGCAAAGGGATTTTTCAGAAAATATGACAGTGACACCAGGAGCGGCTCCATGTCGCTCACGTCATGTCAGGGAGGGTTGGGTTGGCCTCAACACATCCAGGTGTCTGTCCAGAGGGGCATCACTGGTGGCACTGAAGTGCTTTAAACTCAACCAAACCATCATTGAGGCATATTCCACTTTTCTTTGGAGAAGGCCATGGGCAGAACCATGGGCACCACGCTCTTGTGTCACTTGGAGCTGATGAGGATGTCTTACTGGGGGCTGAGGATGTCTTACTGGGAGCTGAGGATGTCTTCCTGGGAGCTGCTGAGGGGTCACTGGGAACTGATGGCACTGCCAGGGAAAGGACAGCTCTGCCAGCACAAGGGCAGCCCCAAACCTGCACAGAAAATAACCTGCTGCTCTCCCCACTTGTGTCTGAGCCTCTGGAAATCTCAAGGGCAAAAATAGGTCAAGTTCTCAGTGATGACAATCTGCTACTAGAATAGAGATTCGTTTCTGTTTATTTAGCTTTTCCAGGCAGGGTTTAGGAAGAATAAAGCCTACAATGTTTCTTTTTAGGAGTGTGCACTTTTCCCATTTGTACAGGAGAAAAGCCCAAAATTATACTTAGAAGAGCTGTTATTTTGTAGAGAAATTGCTTGGAATAAGATAATGTGTGAGATAAAAAGATATAAAAAAGGGATATAAAGTACACGAGCAACAAAGTTATTTTAGAGATAACAGTGGAAAGGGATCAGCTGAGGTGTTACACCCTGGATTGTGCTGCAGCAGAATCAAAAGTTACCAAATTCCTTTCTATTCAGCACAGACATGTGTTTATATATAGTTTTCTATTTAAAACAGTTTCTCCCCATCTTCCCATCTTCCCTGTAGGATTCAGTCAAGGATTCAATAAGCAAATTCATGGCCCACGTCCACATCAGTGTCAACGAGGTGTCCCGGCTGTACCTGAGCAACGAGCGCCGCTACAACTACACCACCCCCAAGTCCTTCCTGGAGCAAATCAAACTCTACCAGAGCCTGCTGCTGAGCAAGGACAAGGAGTTAAAGGCAAAAATGGAGCGCCTGGAGAACGGCCTGGAGAAGCTCAAGAGCACCTCTGCACAGGTAAGGACTCCTTGGGGTTGGTTTTCCTTGTTTTTCTTGTCTGGTTTGAGGAAGAGCTTTACAGGGAAGAAATTTGGCATGGATCCTAGCTCTAGTCTGGCTTGAGCTGGGTTTCTGGAGGAGCAGAAGTGATGCTCTGCCCTGGAAAGGAGAATGGAGACGTGTGTGCCCAGTCTCTGCTGTCCGGGAGGTAACTGAAAGATTTCGGTAAGTAAAATGAGATTGGGATCCAGCTGGCTCTGTCATCCTCATTTAATGATTAAATTTCAGCTGTGGTGACAAAACAGCTTAGAAAATACAGGACAGTCAGTGATTTTTGGAGTTGCATCCAGGAAATCTACAAAAACCTCAGCAAGACCCTCTCAAACTAAAGAATGCATGCTGTTAAAATGAGGCTGATGTTAATTTTCCTTTTATTATACTATCTGTCTTTAAGGAGAGCTAACACATGTCTGAAATGCACATCAGTCATCCCAAAATCCCCCAGCTAAAGACTCTCACTGGCACTCTCCTCCCTCTGGTAGTGACTGTAAGTTGTTCTGGGTGTTTCCCAACCCTCTCTGCAGTGACACCTACATCTGTTGCTACACTCCCATTTTGCTCTCCATTTCATATTCTATTAACTCTCACAAATGTTTGCTCACAAAGCTTCTCCAGCGGCAAATGAGGCTCTCCTGGAGCTGCTCTGGAGGAATGCAGGGGGCTTGATGAGGAGGAAGGACTGGCAGGTCCATCCCCTTCCACACATCTGCTCTGGGGGCATCAATCACATCTGTCACACTCAGGGGACACAGCGTGCCTGGAGGTGATGGATGGGCTGGGCTGGTGCTCTCAGTGCTGACATCTCCATCTCCCTTCAAACAGCCTCTGCTCACTGAGCAGGACATGGGGTGGGCACTGCCACGTCCCCTGTGCAGGTTTTAGCATCTCCTTTGGAGGGAAGGGGTAGCAGAGAGCACTGGTGGCACCCACCTGAGTCATGAGGCCGTGCCCAGCACACACCTCACTGCCCAGCACACACCTCACTGCCCAGCATACACCTCACCCCATCACCAAAACTACAGGAAAAATAAAAACCCTCCAACAACACTTTTAGTGTTAGAGAATTGAGGCATTATTATGTTCTGGCCGGGATGTGCAACAGAAATAATTTCATCCACACATAACCTGGGTGTGCAGAGAAAATCATTTCATGGCACATGAATCTTACCAGCTTTTTCACAAACTTTATGCAGTCAAAACACACAGAGATTCACTGGTTCAGTGTTCATTGATATCAAGTTATGGAGTTCTTAATCTTTCGTTTCCTGTTGGTTCCAGATCTCTTCCCCTCTGATGCTAATTATGTTCTCATTACCTCTGATGCTAATTGGGTTCTCATTCTTATTTCTCTTTTCCCAGACCAGGTGTCTCAGACCATGCCAGGGGTGATGTTTGGAGCTGATGGTTGTTATCTTTTCTGTATCTTCTGTGCTATTCCCAGTCTGTTAAGATGTTAAATTCACCAGGCCTTGCGTGGTGGAATAATGCCCTGGAAAGAAACAGAAATTTCCTTCCCCAGGGACAAAGGCAAACAAAACTGATTGAAATTATAAAATTATAAATTTTAAACTTGGTATATTTTCCAACAACCTCACCTTACCCATGCAGGCAATAGCTCTGATGGACCTGTGAGGTGCTACTGTTTTTTCAGGACTCCCCAATAGTGGATAAGGTGGATTAGGTTTATTTTCTTGTGGGAACAGCTAATATGAAATGAATATTTTGAAAACAAGTCCCTGGGTCTGCTGTGACACATGGAAACCCTTCTGTATCCTTCAGGCTTCTCTTCAGTGGGTGCTGTGTGGGCAGGGTTCTCTGCTGAGCCACAGAGCAGTGGTGGGGACTTGGAGGCAATGGGAAGGATGGGAAAATCAAATCCCAAGAAGGATGAAGAGCACAGTGTTGGTGTCTGGTTGCAGTGAGGCTGGGCTGAAAGGTGCCTCCTTGAGCAGGTAATTAAGATGCAGAGCAGTGAGGACAAACATGTCAAATTCAAGTCTAAAATTAGCACTGGGGGCCTAAAATTAAACACATAAATTACCAGATGTGCGCAATAGTCAAAACTGCTGTTGATTTGAAAGCAGAGTGTGGATATTTATCAGTATTGGAAATCATACCAGCATGTTCAATCTTGAACATGGGTTTAAAAGGCTGAACTTTACATTCACCCATGGAAATACTTGGTCCTGGGGCTGAGGAAGTGGAGATTCCTCTCTCACTCAGGTGTGTCACCCGCAGGTTGTGTTGGGAGTGATGTGCTGAGGGAATTTTCACAGTAAAGGTGGAGGAATTTGATCCCTGGCTATCACCTGGCTGTGCTGTAGCTGTGGGGACTGGTGCTCATCCCTGGCATTCTCCAGGGCCCACGATAATTAAGGATGAGGTTTGTGTATTTCTGTAGGCTCAGAGTGGCCTCAGCACGAGGGGCTGTTGTATCAGGAGCTGCAGGTATTTTTTACCTTGCTTTCATTTCAAAATAACCTCTCTGCCTCCTTTCACTGTGGTCCTCTCTACCTCTACCCCTTTCTTTTCTTTCTTTCCTGTGGAGATTTGGACACCTGGGTGCTGCTGACCAACTTTGCTCCTCCAGCAATGTTTTACAAGCGCCTCTCCCTGTGGCCAGTGCATCCTCAGCGCTCAGGGAAGCTGAAGCCTCCTTCCCATTAGGAGATAATGGATTGGGAAGATGTGTGGGATGAGTCATTTGTTTTTCAGAGTGCTGTGTGCCACCGAGAGGTCAGCACCCATTGCTGAGTAATTCTGAGGGTGGCTGTGGTTAATATTGCATCACTGCATTCCAGATTCCAGCCTGCCTGCCGCTATCAATTAATCGCTGACCTTTTGATGTATTTTGTGTTCTTGAAACAAGGCAGGGACAATCAGATAAAATGAGTCTTCTGGGAGCCTGCCCTCCAGGTTTTCTTCTCTTCAATAATTTTTCTCATGCTGTTCTGGTGGTAGGCAAAGGCTTCTCCCTTCCTTTCCCCGATGAAGTCACAGCACATTACCCTTGAATTTCTCATTTGCTTTGCTCTTTGCCTTTCCACCTCACATTACTAATTGCTTATCAGATTGTTCTGCACTCAGGAAGCTGCTCACAGGTTTCTCACGAAATCACAGAATCACAGAATTCTTTGGGTTGGAAGGGATCATGCAGATCATCCTTTTCCCCCCCTGCCATGGCAGGGACACCTTCCACTGTCCCAGGTTGTTCCAAGCCCCATCCAGCCTGGCCTTGGACATTTCCAGGTATCCAGGAGCAGCCACAGCTGCTCTGGGCACCTGTGCCAGGGCCTGCCCACCCTGCCAGGGAAGGATTTCTTCCTGATAGCCAACCTAACCCTGCCCTCCTTCAATCTGAAGTAATTCCCAATTGTCCTGTCACTTCAGGCCCTTGCAAACAGTCCTTCTCCAGCATTGTTGCTTTTTTAAAATCCTGACAAAGTCATTTCCCCTTCCATTGTGCTTGGCAGGGCATTGTGTGTTCCGCGGGGCTGAGCTTACACCTGCTCTTTGTGCTGCTGTTGAGTGCCTGTGGATTTTAATCCCCTGCTTGTTTTGTCCTGGCCCTGTAAACCCCTGGAGCTGCCGTTTGTGTGTGTATCCAGCACACAAAGGCTGATTTCTGGGCAGAAGGTCACAGCCATATCAGCCATCAGCAGAGCCCACTTCAATTTCCTGCAGCCCCCAGACAGCTGGGGCTGAACAAGGAGCTGCTGCTGGGTTTGTCCCAGGGGGGGATTCTGTGAGCCTGGATTTACAGCTGTGCCTTTGTCCTGCTCAGAGCAGTCCCACAGAGCCAGGAGCAGGGGATGGTGATGGATGGAGAGCGTGTGGAGAGCCCTGAAAAGCTGCTCTCCACGTGAAGCCAATGCCAAATGTCAGCAGCTTCAGTTCATGGATTGCAGGCTGTGCTCTCCCTTCTGGTATCAAAATGGTATCACCAAAACCAGTGTCTGCTTCCCTTCCTGTGAGTATTTTTGTGTGGGTAAAGATGTACCCCAGGAGCTCTAAGGGAACCTTTCTGAGCCTGATTTCAGGCAGTGAAAACCTCTGCGCTCTGCCCAGAGTCTGGGTGAGTTCACTGAAATAGGGATTTTACAGGAGGTTTTCTGTCTGTAAGTGACAGCCTGTGTGAGCTTCCCCCTGTGCAAATGCTGCTGAGGGCTCCTGTGTGGGAGCAGGCAGTGAGGAGCTGCCACCATGGCCATACTGGTGGCCTCCTGGCTGCCAGCTCAAGGGGATGTCCCTTCCCAGGCTCGTCTGACATCACATTTAAAGCCCCTTGAACCTCAGAGCTCTGGATTTGTCAGCAGATGCCAACCGCAATTTTTCTGGGGTGAAAATGAAGTCAGGAAGAAGTTCTTCCCTGTGAGGGTGGGGAAGCCCTGGCACAGGGTGCCCAGAGCAGCTGTGGCTGCCCCCTCCCTATCCAAGGCCAGGTTGGACAGGGTTTGGAGTAGCCTGGGACAGTGGAAGGTGTCCCTGCCCATGGCAGAGGAACTGGATGGGCTTTCAGGTCCCTTCCAACCCAAACCATTCCAAGTTTCTGTGATTCCTGCAGGACTGATGGTCTCAGAGCAGGTGCTGCCCCTGGCCTGTGCCTGGGGAGGGCAGGGTGTGCTGCGGTGAGCAGGAGGCTCAGGGAGGTCCTGCTCCAAACCACCTCGTGCCCAGGTTTGCTGCTGGTGAGGCTGAGAAGGTGAAATGTGGCTGAACTGTGGCCTTGTCACCTCCCCAGCAAGGCACAGCAGCTTTGCTCAGGGGGGATGTGACATCAGAGCTCAGGCCCAAAACTGATGGGTTTGGGTTTA
>NW_005054457.1:273871-279323 GCF_000277835.1 Geospiza fortis
AGGAATAAAGTGGGGATTTATTAAAAAAACCTTCAAAGGATCCACCTGGGGCAGTGCAAGAGCCCAGCCAGGGCTGCACCCAGGATGGACCCAGGATGGACTCAGGGTCAGGAGTTCTCACCCTTTTATGAGTTCTGGTCCATTTCCACGCTGGGGTTCAGTGTCCAATCCCAGCTCCAGGGGATGCAGTCCCACCCTCCCAGGTTCTCTCCTCCATCCCCTGCTGTTTGCACTTTTTGGGGCTGAAGCTGCAGCGGTGTCCTTGGTTCTGGGGCTGGGAAAGGATTGTTCTGTGTGCCTGAGCTGTGAGGAGACCTTGCTGACACTTTCTGTGGAGTTCAGAGTTATTTACCAATGCAGTGCAGAGCCTGGGAAATATGAAAGATAAAACTGAAGGCATCAGCAGGACTCTGGGGTCCCTCACTGGGTGTGCGGCTGTGCTGGGCACTGAGGAGCAGGCAGGGCAGCCCAGCTCCCACAGATCTCTGCCCCGCAGGTGGATGAGCTGAAGGCCAAGCTGGCAGCCCAGGAGGTGGAGCTGAAGCAGAAGAACGAGGATGCTGACAAGCTGATCCAGGTGGTGGGGGTGGAGACAGAAAAGGTGAGCAGGAAGAAGGCGGTGGCTGATGAGGAGGAGCGGAAGGTGGCCCTCATCGCCCAGGAGGTGGAGCAGAAGAAGAAGGACTGTGAGGAGGACCTGGCCAAGGCTGAGCCTGCCCTGGCAGCTGCCCAGGCTGCTCTCAACACCCTCAACAAGGTAGGGTGAGGATTCCCTCAGTGGTTTTCCTCCTCGCTGGGGGAGAGAGGCTGTGTCATCTGATGTCCCAAGTTCTGCGCATTTTATCGTCCCTCCTCCAGCTTCCTCCCTGCTGGTGCTAAAGTGTGTAAAAAAGGATTGGATGTGGCACTCAGTGCCATGGTTTAGTTGACAAGGTGGTGTTTGGTCACAGGTTGGACTTGCTGATCTCAAGGTCTTTTCCAGCCTGGCTAATTGTGTGATTCTGGGGTTCCTGGTGGAACTCGGAGCACCCATGAGGCTGCACCATGTTCCCTTTCACTCATTGCCATGGAGAGGAGCAGACAAAGCTGGTCCAATGGAAGATGTCACTGGGAAAAGGTGTGATCAGGAGATTAGCATTGCTCTGATTGCAGGAGATGGGTTTTGGGAGGAGTTTTTGTGCCTTGGAAGGTTTGTCCTTCAAGGGTTCTCCAGGGGTTCCCATTTGATGTGGCACTCAGTGCTGTGGTTTAGTTGAGGAGGTGGTGTTGAGTCATAGGTTGGACTTGATGATCTCAAAGGTCTTTTCCAACCTCATTCATTCTGTGGTTCTGTGAGGTGTCTGAGAGACTAACCTGCAATTTGTTTTGGTGTGCAGCTCATGCATAGTGTGAGTTTGAAAACTTGGGAAATCAGGAGTTGGAGACAAAAATGCTCTTTTGGTTCCTCCAGTGCAGTTTGGCTGCTTGCCCTGTGAGGGTGCCTGGGCTTTCTCATCAGCTGCATTCCCTGAACCCTGAGGGCTGCAGGATGTGGGAATCAGAGGATGGATTTGGCACTGGCATCTCAGCCTGGGTAGGAGGGAGCATGAGGGGAAGCTCTGAATGTTGTTTTTGAGGGTCTGAGCGTTATTTCTATAGGTTTCATTTTTATTTATCCCAATCTTCTGAGAGAGCATAAAACCTCCTGCTCCCCCAGGAGCCTGGGGAGGAGCAATGTGCTGTGCTGGTCCCAGGTGGGATGTCAGGAGCAGGGAATGGAGCAGGTGTGCTGCAAACATGCAGAGCAGTGATCTAAAGGCAGCACTGCTGGGGCCCAGAGGAGCCCAATTTATCAGATTGATAGCCTGGGAGCCTGACTCTATTAGTGGCAGAGTGAAAAGAAACCCATTCATTTTTACCTAACAACCTTGTTTTCTCCTTTTTAGACCAATCTGACGGAGCTGAGGTCCTTTGGGTCACCTCCTTCTGCTGTCAGCAACGTCACAGCAGCCGTGATGGTGCTGACAGCCCCGGGAGGGAAGATCCCCAAGGACAGGAGCTGGAAAGCAGCCAGAGTGGCCATGGCAAGGGTAGACAGCTTCCTGGACTCCCTGATCAAGTTCAACAAGGAGAACATCCACGAGAACTGCCTGAAAGCCCTGCAGCCCTATCTGCAAGACCCCAGCTTCAACCCCGAGTTCGTGGCCACCAAGTCGTCGGCGGCGGCTGGGCTGTGCTCGTGGGTGCTGAACATCGAGCGCTTCCACCGCGTCTTCTGCGAGGTGCAGCCCAAGAGACAGGCCCTGGACAGGGCCAACGCTGAGCTGGCAGCAGCCCAGGACAAGCTGGCCACTGTCAAGGCCAAAATTGCTGTGAGTGACCTTGGGGGAACCCATTGGAGGAACCCTCAGCTTGGGCAGAGCAGCTGCTCAGTCCTTGTGTTCTAAAGCAGGGTGGGAATCCAAAGGGTTGGGGCTTGTAGGGTTTTCTCTTCCTCTTGTTGCACTGGCAGCCCCAAAATCCAGCCCTGTGCTGGACTGACCCCAGTGTGGGCAGCAGGGAGGGGAGGGGAGGGGGATTCTGCCCTTTAGCCCCCATGCTCAGGTCAGACCCCACCTGCAGAGCTGCCCCAGCACAGGAAGGAGCTGGAGCTGCTGGAGAGAGGCCAGGGGAGCCCATGGAGATGCTCCAGGGCTGGAGCCAGGCTGGGAGAGCTGGGGGTGCTCACCTGGAGAAGGGAATGCTCCAAGGAAACCCCAGAACCCCTTCCAGGACCTAAAGGGGCTCCAGGAGAGGACAAGGAATGGAGGGACAGGACACAGGGAATGGCTTCAAACTGAAAGAGATGAAATTTAGATTAGTTAAAGGGAAGAAATTGTTCCTTGGGAGGGTGGGCAGGTCCTGGCACAGGGTGCCCAGAGCAGCTGTGGCTGCCCCTGGCTCCCTGGCAGTGCCCAAGGCCAGGTTGGACATTGGGGCTTAGAGCAGCCTGGGACTGTGGGAGGTGTCCCTGCCCACAGCAGGGGTGGAAAAGGTCTTTAAGATCCCTTCCAACCCAAAGAATTCTGTGATTCTGTGATAGAATATTGCTGCTTTCTGAATTTCCTCTGTTCTTCTCCAGACTTGCTTGCACCCAAAGAGGAAGGCTAAATAGGAATCCTTGTTATTCCCGCTTAATTTTTTTAATGTAATTTACCTCTTCTCCGGGGCCCTCAGAAAACTCATTATCTCCAACCAGGGTGTTCCCAGTGTGCTGCACAGGGCAGGGGATGGGACCTGGAGGCTGATTCAGTGCTGGGCTGGCTGCACACTCAGTGCCTGGTTTTGCAGGATGACAACTGCTCTTGCAGGAGCCTCATTTGTCACGGCACAGCTCCCTGGCAGCACATCTTGGATGTTATTTGGATTTTTGCTACACTTAAAAAAAAAAATTAAAAAAAATCCCTGAATAGAAGAAATTACAGCATGATTAAAAGTGCATTTCCACAGAGGGTAGAGTGAGACCTTTATCGCTTTCCTTCAGAAAATTATCTCTATGTAAAAACGCATCCTGCTTTATCCTGCTTTCCTCCCTGCTCCCTCCCAGCACGATACCTGCTACGAACAGGCTGTGAGAAGCAGCTGCTCTGGTTTTGGGGTGTTTTGGGATCTCTCTTTGGGAGTGGCATCCCCTCCAGGGCTGGGCTGTTGGGCTGGACCCACAGCAGGGGCAGGGTCCCAGTGAGTGAGGTCCCTCTGTTCCCCTCAGCCCCTCCACCAGCACCTCACCCTGCTAGAAAACACATCACTCCCTTGATGTTTTCAAGGGCTTATCATTCTTAAAATGCTTACTACACTTTTTAACTAAAAATACAAGAAAATGGTGCAGAACTCTCCGGCCGCCCCTTCCTGCTGCAGATGAAAGGAGGCACCTGAAGCAGGGATGGATTTAGAGGGCTTTGGTGTCTAATTCTCCCACCTCAGATGTGCCATCCAGTGCTGGGGAACTTTTTTCATCCCTTTATGCTGCTCTTCTCCAAAGCTTTTTTATGCCTGGGCTTTTTTTTTTTTTTTTCCCCTCAAAGGAGTGGGATTTTGTTAAAAAAAATTGCAATCTTTGGGGAGATTACTGCTGCTCCTCTGGCAGGCTCTTACAAAACTGCCTGGTTTAGGGGCCCTCTCCTCTCTGCAGATGGGGAGTGATGCAGGGGAGCGTGGGATGGATGTGGAGGTACATCCTTACTTATCTGGGATCTCTTGGATAGCTTCACTGCTGGCTGCTGATTCATACCTGCTCACAGCTGGGCCCCAAGCTGTCTCATACTCATTTTTATTAATAAATGAGGAAATTCTGATTGTCCAAAACATTAAGGACTTTCTGTCTTTTTTCCCCTACCTGGGAATTGAGTGCTCTGC
This sequence comes from Geospiza fortis, assembly GCF_000277835.1. Taxonomy (NCBI): domain Eukaryota; kingdom Metazoa; phylum Chordata; class Aves; order Passeriformes; family Thraupidae; genus Geospiza; species Geospiza fortis. The sequence goes on from NW_005054457.1 coordinate 278,246, forward strand.
ACCTGGGCTGCTGGAGGTAGAGTGAAAGGTGTGTCCACATCTGCACACAGCTGTGTTTGTGTGCCCCTGGTGGGGCCCTGCAGACCAGATATATGCATATATTCTATAGAAACTCAGTTATCAGCTCGTGCTTTTATAGTGGAATGTAATATACCTGAACCTTTGTAGGCTGATAGATCCACATGCACACAGGGACAGAAACTTTGGTGTTATTGTACCAAGGAAGGTCAAGGAGAGGCTGCTTGGTGTTTGCCAGTATCCAGGAGAGCTGCAGAGATCTCTAATATAATCCTTTTTCATTTTTGGGTTTGTTTCTAGTGTGTAGCTCAATGTTAAAGTGATTTACAAGCAGTTTAGCCTTAAGCAGTCTGCATTGGGCGCAGATAAAATCAATTATTACTTTTCTTATCAGAAGTGAAATGCTCCAAGTGCTTGTGGGAGCTGTTGGTTTGGTTTAGATCCGAGTGTGAACAAGAACAGGGCTCTCCAGTTTTCTCTGCAGGTGCTTTGGCTCTTGCTGCCCTCCCAGCCCTGACCTGCACAGGACATGGCCCCACCTCACTGGGGCAGCTCTCAGAGCAGAACCCTTTAATTCACTTGCTATATTCCTTGCTGGAAACAGTGTGAGGGCATGGTTTGGAGAGGGTTCAGGCAGACTCCAGGAGCCCCTTGGGGATTTGAGCATGACTTGGGGAATCAGCAGAGCCTCAAGGACTGCTTGGGGACAAGGGGCTGTAGCATCAGGAAATATCAAATTTGGGTTCCTCAGCTGCCTGCTCATTGTTCAGCCATAGCACACATCATCAGGGCACAGCCAGAACCCCAAATAAATTCATTTTGAGTGTCCTTTGCCTCTGCCTGTGCCGAGGGTGTGAGTTCCAAGCAGTAGCACAGCCCAGCCCAGCCCTGCTCTGTGCTGGCTCCTGGTGCCAGCCCTGGGTGGATGAGCTGGGCTGGAGCTTGGCCAGCTCTGGACAAGAGTTTGCCTCAGGATCACAGGATCCCAGAATGGTTTGGACTGGAAGGGATCTCAAAGCCCATCCTGTGCCACCCCTGCCATGGCAGGGGAACCTCCCAC
>NW_005054457.1:279347-285003 GCF_000277835.1 Geospiza fortis
CGTGGTTTGGACCCCTGCCGGGGACCCGGGGCCAGCCGCAGCTGCTCTGGGCACCCTGTGCCAGAGCCTGCCCACCCAAGGGAACAATTCCTAATTCCCAATATCCCATCCAGCCCTGCCCTCTGGCACTGGGAGCCATTCCCTCTGTCCTGTCCCCCATCCCTTGTCCTCAGTCCCTCTCCAGCTCTCCTGAAGCCCTTTTAGGTGCTGGAAGGGGCTCTGAGCTCTCCCTGGAGCCTTCTCTTCTCCAGGCTGGGGACACCTCCAGCTCTCTCAGTCTCCAGAGCAGAGGGGTCCAGCCCTTGGAGTGTCCTCATGGCCTTTTGGACTCCTCCAGCAGCTCCAGGTCCCCCCCGAGTTGTGCTGTTCCTGACCTCTCCTGTTTTTCCCCAGCGCCTCAATGAGAACCTGGCCAAGCTCACAGCCCGGTTTGAGAAGGCCACATCAGACAAACTCAGGTGCCAGCAGGAGGCTGAAGCCACAGCCTGCACCATCACCCTCGCCAACCGCCTGGTGAGTGCAGCAAGGGCAGCTCTGGTGGCACCAAGGGGAGGGACCAGGGCTGGGCTGAGCACCTTCTATCCTCTCATGTTTTTGGGAATGTTTCCTGTACTGTCACTGTCATGTTTTCTGAAAAATCCCTTCACCAGGATTTTTTCTCCTGGGAAGCTGGGAAGCTTCAGAGAATTATCTGATTTGCTTCTCCTGTGTTTTGCTGCTTTGGAATGTGGTTTGGAGATTGTTTATCCCACATATGAATTGTTTTTACTTAATGACCAATCACCATCCAGCTGTGTCAGGACTCTGGAAGTGGTCACGAGCTTTTCATTAGCATCTTGTTAAGCCTTCTGTAAGATCCTTTCTCTATTCTTTAGTATAGTTTTAGTATAGCCTTCTTTAATATAATATGAGTACATGAAATAATAAATTAGCCTTCTAGAACATGGAGTCAGATTCTCAAGTCCTCCTTTGTCCTGGGGACCCTGAAAATATCACACACTGCAGCAAGTTTCAGCAGTGAAAATGCTTTTACAGAGGTTGTTTCCATGAGGTTGTGGCAGAATGTCTTCTGTTCCTCAAAGAAACCAGGAGAAGCAGCTGCAGAAATTGTTGTTGTATTCCAGATGGTTTGGGGCAGTTCTGCTCATTAAAGTGCCTGGCTCTGCTGCCATCACAACTCTCAGCTCCTTCTTGGGGCTTAAATGTGTGAGCAGGTGCTGATGGGCCAGAACAGTGTGAGTCAAAAATGGCATCATAAAAACAAAGGTGTGAGCATGCCCGTAGCTTTGCAGGGTCTGAAATGACAAGAATTAGAAAGAAAAGATCTCTAAAAGCCTCAGACTCCTCCAAGTCACAGTACAAAGGTTTTAGAGAGGGGCCTGTGAGGAACTGGAGAGGGATTTTGCATCAGGAGCTGTAGTGACAGGACAAGGGAGAATGGGTTCAGACTGACAGAGAGGAAATTTAGTTTAGATATATGGAAGAAATCCCTGTGAGGGTGGGCAGGCCCTGGAAAGGATTTCCCAGAGCAGCTGGGGCTGCCCCTGGATCCCTGGCAGTGCCCAAAGCCAGGCTGGACACTGGGGCTGGGAGCACCTGGGACAGTGGGAGGTGTCCCTGTCATGGCAGGGGTGGCACTGGATGGGTTTAAGGTCCCTTCCAACCCCATCCATTCCATGATTCTGGGACACCACATCCCAGGCCATGCTGGTTACCTCTCTTCCCCACCCCATGACACGGGAGCAGCTCCCAGTCTCAACAATTCCGTGATTTTTTTACTGTCAACAATTCATCATTTCTGCAGTGCAGGCAAGGAACTGCTTGCATCCCAGCTCCCTGCTGTGCCCTGCACACCATCTCCTGTGCCACCCTGGCTTTGATCTGGGAGCAGGGCCTGACAGCCCTCACTGGTGTGCAGCTCATTTGACATTCAGGAGGTGTCACTGGTGTGGCTGTGGGTAGAAATGAGTTCCCAGACTTTGAAACAAACACTGAAGTTGTATAAAGAATGCAGCTGAACGTGGAGAGTGATTCTTTGGATTGACAAATGAACCTGGGGGATTGAGGCAAGCCCAGCTCTCACAATGCCAGGCTGGCATCTCATGAGCTTCAGGTGGCCTTAGCAAGATGCTCCAGGATCCAAGGAACAGGATCTGTGCAGCAAAAAGGGAGGCTGGCTGATGAGTGCTGTTTGTGAGGGGGTGTGTGCTAATGCAGAGGAGGAAATTTAGTGATGACAAATGCTAAATAACGTGTGCAGGGAAAACAAACTGTAATCATGCAGTTACATGGATAGGGCCTAATTGCACTATTATCACTCACAGAAGAGCTCTTGGAGTTGTTGCAGAGAGTTCTCAGGAACAGCAGCATGGCACTTGACAGGAGGAAAAAAGACAAATTGAATATTACTAATTGGTAGGAAAAAACTTCAGGGAACAGAAGTTTAGCGTCATTGTATTGGGTCTGTCAGTGCCTGCATCCCACACGTGGCCACCCTGTCTAGGAAGGCTGTGGGCAGCCTAGAAAAGTTAAAACAAAGTACAAAACCACTTCCACATGAGAAGAGAGGGAATGGATTAGGGCTCTTCATTTTGGAAAAGCTTCTGAAATCATGGCTGGTATGCAGAAGGTGGGTGAGGGATGGTTGTTCACTCTCTGTCATTATCAAAGGTAATCCAAGGAGTAGCTTTTAATTTGCCTCTTGCTAAATAAAAAGAATTCCAATGACTTCCAGAATCTGAGGTGGGAGACACCTGGGGTGTCTTGAATGTATTAAAAGTGGCAGTAGTGTGTGATCCAAGCAAAAGAGAAGAAAAGGCTTCCAGGACCTAAGGAGATAAAAAGTAATCTGAAAAAATTAATTAGGAGTAGGAAGCACCTCCAAGGACCAGGAAAATCAGATCAATAAAGATTTCTTGGTCCTAGAGGGGCTGTGGGCCTGCCTCTGGATCCCTGGAAGTGTCTAAGGCCAGGTTGGACAGGGCTTGGAGCAGCCTGGGACAGTGGAAGGTGTCCCTGCCATGGCAGGAGGTGGCCCTGGGTGACCTTTAAGGTCTCTCCCCACCCAAGGCAGTCTGTGATTCTGTGATTGCATGAATCATAAATGAGCTGGTGTGTGGGAGCTCGCACGGCTCTGCAGTGATGATGTCAACTGTCTGTAAAGAATTGTAAAAACGATCCCAAGCGATGGAGGGATGAAACACCACGTAGATAAATGTAATGTAAAGTACCTTGGAGAAATGAGGTTTTACTTCACATGGCCTGTAAGTGATGCTGAGCTGATTGTTATCACTCAGCAATGAAAGGATGGAGTTAAGAGTGCTGTGAGCTCTGTGCTCCCAGAAGCAAAAAGCCCTCACCAAACCCAAAGCCCCTCTGAAACCGGATATTAGGGTTTATTAGGAAAAGAAGGGAGAACAAAACAGAAAAATCCCCATCTTGCTCTGTGAATACCTTCTAAATAAATCTTGAATGGGCAGCATCACCGCCGCCCCCTCTGCTGCACCTGAAAGGCTGGAGGAGAACGGGAAATGGTGCAGAGCCAGCAACAATAAAAGGAACCGGATAATAAAGATTGCATCACTCAGTGCAGATAACGATTGCAAGGAAAATCAAAAGGCTGCTTCTGTCTGAGGAATTATTGAAGAGGCTAAAGCTCTTCAACCTGAAAAGAAGACAGCACAGGGGTGCTGAGGGCTTGGAATCCTGAGTGGTGCAGAGAAGCTGGTGCCAGCAGGATTGTTCCCTGGTTTTGCACTGGACAAATGTTTCAGCAACTGAAAAGTTCAGGCAGCACATCAAAGGATGTACTTTTGTACAGAAAGCTCAGCTGAACTGTGGATCTCCTGCCCACAGGATGCTGTAGGTGCCAAAAGTTGGGTTGATATCCACAGCAGCTTAAGCTCAGTTGTGAAAGTCAAAACCCATCAGTGGCTGTTAAGCACAGGGATTTGAGCTCTGGGACAGAAGGTCCTGAAGTCTGCAGCTGTGGGAAGCTGGAAGCTGTGTCCAGAGCTGTGCTGGTGTGTGCAGCATTCCCAGGACAAGGGCTGCTGTCAGCTGCAGAGCTGGATGTGTCCTGCAGAGCTGGGCCTGGGGTGGGGGTTTCAGAGGCAAACCCAATAACATCTTGGCTTAGGAGATCCTGGCTGTTTATCTGGAGATCCAGACTGTTATCTGGAGATTCTGGTTGTTTATCAGGAGATCCTGTCTGTTTATCAGGGGGAATGGAGGCACACGAGGGTGGAAGGAGAGCTGTTTGATCTGGAGTGTCTGCAGGACAACCAACACCATAGAAATGGCAGTGAGTTTGTGTTGGGAATGTGAAGGTGGCTCTGACCCTCAGGAGGCAGCTGGAATTCTGCTGGAAACAGGACTTGGTCAGGTTCACATTCCATGATTGTACAAATGATCAATTTGACTTGGGAATTTGCAGGTTGGGGGACTCGCCTCTGAAAATGTGAGATGGGCTGAGGCTGTGAAGGACTTCAAACAGCAGCAGAGCACCTTGTGTGGAGACGTCCTGCTGGTCACAGCCTTTGTGTCCTACCTGGGCTACTTCACCAGGAAATACCGCCAGGAGCTCCTGGATGGCATCTGGAGGCCCTATTTGCACCAGCTAAAAGTAAGTCCTGACTGCTCTGAGGAGCCACTGTTTCTGGGATTAATGGGGCCACAAATCCTGGTGCCCACAGGGGATCTCTCAGGTGAGGGACATCACTGTGTCCTCAGGATGTGGCTATGTACTTTTCCCTGGGGGTAATGTGGTGTCCTTGCTCGATAAAGTTCCTCCATGCACACAGGAAAATCCCAAACATAGAGCCCAGCTCTGCAGTTTTGTCCATGGCCATGAAGGAGGGGGGAATATGGAAAAAGAATTGGAGCAGGCAGAGCTCGCTGCCAGCTCTCCAGGAGGCTTGGAAAAACTCCAGGTGTTTTTTCGTTCTGGACATGAGCTCTGGTCGTGCTGGCCATGCCTCTCAGCTGGTTTTACCCATGTCTTGCTGTTAGGACCAGATGGAGATCATTGTGCTTGAAAGTTGTTTAATGTTTCACTAATTTTAACAGGTTCCTCATCCAAATGGTGCCAAGAAGGTTTTAAATAAGGTCCCAGAGATGCCCAAATCAAAGGGCTGACCAAAGCAGACAGGACCTTAGGCTGAGAGAGGAAAACCTCATTCTGTATTTCTTAACTGAGCCAGAAATTTTGTTAAGACGTGGTTTCAAACATGACTTGGCTGTGCTTAGAAATGTCGAGGAAGTGCCTGTAATTCCAATGGAAATGAAAGGCCCATTCTGCTCAGACACCTGGCACAGGTAGCTCTGGTTGGCACACCCAGAAATGGCCTCCCCTGTCAGAGAGGTGTTTCTGGAGCTGCTGATGCTGGTTTGTAACACCACAGCAGCCTGAGGAGGGCATTAATTCTGTCCTTCCAAGCTGGCTCAGGGAGCTGAACAGAGCAGGGAGTGACCCCAGCCAGTGGGGGTGGGCTGGTGGACATGGCGGCCTGGCAGAACCGGGGCCTGCCGGCCCTGTTTTTTTACCTCAGCCCAGCTTTTCACCTCAGCCAGCTTTTCACCTCAGCCAGCTTTCCCTGGGATCTGCAGGAAATCTTTCTGTTTGCCTGGCAGGTGCCGGTGACGCCGCGGCTGGAGC
>NW_005054457.1:285024-301126 GCF_000277835.1 Geospiza fortis
CGGGGCGGGAGCCGCTGTCGGTGCTGGCGGACGAGGCGGCCGTGGCGGCCTGGCGGAACCAGGGCCTGCCCGCCGACCGCACCTCCAGCCAGAACGCCGCCATCCTCAGCAGCTGCCAGCGCTGGCCCCTCCTGGTGGACCCCCAGCTGCAGGGCAGCAAATGGATCAAAAACACCCACGGAGATGCGCTCCGCGTGATCCGAGCCGGGCAGAAAGGGTAATGCTGCCCTTCTCTGGGAGGAGGGGCTGCTGGTGGTGGTTGTGGCTGTGTGGCTGCTGTCGGGATCTCTAGCTTGTCAGAGTGACCCCAAGAAAAGTTGGAAAGTCTCTTTTCCCAGCCTGGCACTTGAAGAAGGAGTCAGGGCTCTTTATTTCTCAGTCTCAAGGTTGTTTATTGTATCTTATCTATAAAATTCTTTCTCCTGCCCTGCTGAGGTCCGTCCAGCAGGACAGTTCCAGGCACTCTGCCTGCCCCCAGGGCAGTGTTATGTCTTTACACTAAAAACTACATGTACAATCTTTACAATAACTTCCAAATACCTATCACCTATGTTAGACAGTGAGCTTCTACTCTAAACCAATCCAAAAGTGCCACCATCACAGCAGAAGATGGAGGCCAAGAAGAAGGAGAAAGGCTGGACACACCCAGATTCCTCCATCTTGCCCCCTGAATCCTCATTCTAAAAACCCCCAAATCTACTTTTTCACTACTAAATTCCCTATCATTCTACTTAAACTGTCCTGGCTTGTAATCCTTCATGTAAAGGTTGGTAATTGTTTTTTCCAAGAGCTAAATCAAAGGCACAGGGGTCTTGGGCTCTGTGCCAGGGTCTCTGAGCCCCCTGACAGGGTCTCGAGTCTCCTCCAGGGCAGCCAGAGGAATTTCCTGGGTTCCCACAGCCTGCTGGGAGGTTGGCTGTGAAGCTCACACCCAGGGCTAGAGGGTGAATGAGTTGTTGTTTTTGTCAGGATGAGTGCTGGGAGCAGTGGTGTTGGGGTGTTGGGTGGCCAGTCGGCGGTCTAATGGCTCAACCTGGATGCAGAAGCCTTCCCAGAGAGAGGTCCTGCAGGAGACAACATTCTTGGGGTCTCAGGCAGTCCTTCAGCCACCAGGGGCAGAGGTTATCTGGTGGTAACCTCTGGAGAGCCACCAGGTAACCCTCAAGGGGCAGACAGCTCAGCTCTGAGCAGTGATTTCAGCTCTCAGTGATTTCAGCTCTGCCTTGGGAGGTGTACCCTGGCCAACACAAGGACAAAGAGACAGCAGCACTGTGTGGCTGTTCCACAGAGTTACCCTTTATTCCAGCACCCTGCAAAGGACACCAGTGATGGCAGCTCCCTACTGAACAGGGCAGAAATTGGTGGTGCTATGGGGAAAAGCGTGGCTGGTACAAAGGGGAAAAAACAATTGGTCCCAACAAATCTACATGGGGTTCCAAAGCACGCTGGGGACTCACTATGACCACGGAGGATTTCTCAGTCCAGGAGGGTTTGAGAAGATCTTATCATTGCCCATTCAAGGGGTACCACTCCATGCCTATCTGTCTCCACATTGGGGAGCCTTCTGGCAGCCTTAGAGGTGGCCTAGGGAGGCAGAAGGTTGGTTTTGCAGGCCTGTGAGGAGTGTGGCAAGTCATAAGGGGAAGGTTAAGGCTGGGTTTATGGGCAGTTGGGTGGCTGGGGTAAATGTGTATGGTAACAGGCCTGATAGGTTGATTGGTAGGAGGAGTGCCACGTAGTGAGCCTGAGATGTGCCTGCCTGGGGTGTTTGGTGAGCACTGGGCACTCAGCTGCACTGAGCCAGTAACACTGAGGGAAACCTGCCATGGTATCTGCTCACATTATCTGCTGGTTCATTACCAAAATGACAGATTTCTTATTAAATCAAGGCTCTGTTTAGTGCTTGGCTCTGTTACCATAGAAACTCCTCTGAAGCTGGTGATGGAGTGAGCTGAGGCTGAGTATCAGACAATTCCAGACTGGCTTGGGTTGGAAGGGACCTTAGAGACCGTCCAGTATCCCTCCTGCCCTGGGCAGGGACACCTCCCACAATCCCAGGGTGCTCCAAGAACTGTCCAACCTGCCCTTGGACACCGCCGTGGATCCAGGGGCAGCCACAGCTGCTCTGGACAAAAGGCCTGTGTAGACCTGTGACATCCTCCAAAGGCTTGTTGTAGCTGTAAGGTCAGGGTTTAGCTTTTATTTTTAGGGTTAGGGTTCTGAGCCCAGAGCTGTAGGCACACTGCAGCTGCAAAGGGCATGAGAAGGGGAACACAAAACTGCCACAACATGGCTTCCTCCACTGCTTTTTCCTTGGAACCTGCCTTATCCAGGAGAATCCTTAGGGCTCCCTCCCTCCTGGAGAATGAGAGGGCTTGTGTATGGAGCGGTTGCCACATGCCCTGGGCACGGGTTTCATTTTCTTGTCAGGAATGAATGTGTCCTAAGCATGACCCTCAACTCTGGGCAAAACAGAGCTGAAAGCTGCTCTTTATCCTTGCTTTAAGATGAACTGCACCAGTGGGCTCTGGAGAAAACAAAGTGTGTGCTGAAAAAAACTCCAGGCTGTGCCAGCTTTTCTCATGGCTGCCCTGGGACAGACTGGGTGGTCTCTCTTGTCCTTGGGATGTCTGGGGCCTCATTCTCTCTGTTGGACTGACAGGACTCGCTGTGTCAGTGCCACTTTCTGCACCAGGGACTGGCACCACCTCAGCCCTCTTCCTCTCTCCAGATGCTGGCACCCACCTGTAGCTGCCACCACAGTGAGGGTCCCCCCTGTCCCCTCCTCACTGACAGTGTCACATCCTGCTCTGCTGCAGGAAGCACCAGTGCTCTTTCCCACAGGTATCTGGACACTCTGGAACAAGCCCTGGCTGCTGGAGACCTGGTTTTGATTGAGGACCTGGAGGAATCCGTGGATCCTGTGCTGGGGCCGTTGCTGGGGCGAGAAACAATCAAGAAAGGCAGGTGAGCTTGGGGGGCTTGGGGACAGGTGGGGATGGGGGCTGGGGGCTGCTGTGCTCTCTGTTCCTGCCCTCAGACCGTGGGTGTTCACATCCTGCAGCATTAACATCCTGCCTTCAGCAGTGAGGGTGTTTTTAATCAGGCAATCACAGGTAATTCAGCCATAGGATGGCTTGGAAATCAACCCGGATTTCTCATTTCATTTCACAGCATCATTCAAACCTCGTGTAAAAGAGAGACCTGTAATTCTCCCATTGTACACTGACCTTGGGGTCTGTAATTGGCTGTTCTGACACCAAATTATTACCAAAATAGCTGCTGCTGTGTTGTGAAGTAAAAGCAGCCTTGAATTTTAGCAAACACTGCACAGTGTTTAGAAATGCAGCTACAGATTTCAACGTCAAGTATTTCTTAATGAGGTCAAGTTCTCATGGCAGCTGCTGGTCACCTCCAGCTGAGAGGAGATCAGCAAGGGAGGCAGCCAGGGGGCTCTTTTCCCTTAAGTTCTTTTTGGGTTATTTCCCTGCTTGCCTAAAACATCCCAGGCTGTTGTAAACTGGTGGGCAAGGCAAACTGTCTGCAGAGTTTGCTGGGGAAAACGTCCTGGGAAGGGTGGCTGAGCATGGGTTTGGCTGCAGGATGGAGGATGGAGGGGCAGGATTGGTCCCAGGGCAGGATTGAAATGTTTGGAGGATGTTGGGAGGGGGATGCATTAGTGGGGGGTGGCAAATCTGAGCCCCCCTCCAGTGAAACACTCAGGCATCCCCTTTTGTGCATCTCTGCTCTCAAATCTCCCTGTGAAACCATGTGTTTGCTAACAAAGGGAAAATAAGTCATAAACCACAAAGAAAATCTCTGGGTTTTGTGTTTTCAGGCCCTAAGCCCAGACTCCAGACAGATGCTGCCTGGAAGGGCTCTGAGCTCTCCACACAACCTTCTCCTCTCCAGGCTGGGCAATCCCAGCTCTCCCAGCCTGGCTCCACAGGGGAGGTGCTCCAGTCCCTTTATCAACCTCCAGGTCTCCTCTGGAACTGTTCCCACATCTCCTTGTCCCTGATGTTGGGGACACCAGAGCTGGGCACTGTTCCAGTGGGGTCTCCCACAGACAGAATCCCCTCCTGGCACTGCTGCCCACACCCCTTTGGATACAGCCCAGGGCATGGTTGGATTTCTGGGCTGGGTTAAACATGGGTTCAGAGAATGCTGGAATTTCCTGGGGTCCCTGTCAGCTATAGACTGCATGTCAGCAGTGCAGAGCAGGAGGATGCTGGGTTTTCCTGGCTGATGTCACCTCCTGGGAATGGCAGCCACCACCCTCCACATGTGGCTTCACTGTCAAGCTCAGTGCAGCTGCAGAGCTGGCCTGCTCAGAGCCAACACTCTGGGTAATTTTAGCTGTGATCAGGGAAAAGCTCGAGGCTGAGAGGCTTTTCCTCCCTGTTTTTGGGAGAATTCAGCCTCTGCCCAAAGCCAGGAGAGGTCATGGTTGGTTGGACTGGTTGTGCCAGTGCTGGAAAATCTGAGCCTGCTTAAACTGGATCCAAAATTGAGGAGAGACTCTCTGGGGTTTTCACCTTAAATCAGATTTCATTTAAGAGTGCCTAGTATGGATTAAATCATGATTTCTGTGAGGAGTGCCAAGTATCTGGTGCTGCCACTGACTGAGACCACCGTGTGTGCTGTGGTGACAGCTCCTAGCTGATGCTCCTTCTGCTGAAATCCCAGGTACATCAAGATTGGGGACAAGGAGTGTGCCTTGCACCCTGCCTTCCATCTGATCCTGCACACCAAGCTGGCAAACCCCCACTTCCAGCCTGAGCTGCAGGCCCAGTGCACCCTCATCAACTTCTCTGTCACCCGCGACGGCCTCGAGGAGCAGCTGCTGGCGGCCGTGGTGCGCCTGGAGAGACCCGACCTGGAGGAGCTCAAGGTCAGCACCTGGGAATTGTCTCTGGGAGCAAGCAGAAATCATCATCAGCATCATTATTACACTAGTGATTTAATATAATTATTGTAATTATTAATATTGTTATTGATACTGTTATTAGTGCTGTTGTTGTTGTTGTTGTTGGTCTACACTGAGAGACCCAACCTGGAGGAGCTGAAGGTCAGCACCTGGGAATTGTCTCTGGGAACATGTCGAAATCATCAGCAGCATCATTATTACACTTAGAATTTAATTATAATTATTGTAATTATTAATATTGCTATTGATATTAATATTGTTGTTATTGGTCTATACCAATAACAGAGAGACCTGACCTGGAGGAGCTGAAGGTCAGCATCTGGGAATTGTCTGTGGGAGCATGTCGAAATCATCATCAGCATCATTATTACACTTATAATTTAATTATGATTATTGTAATGATTAATATTGTTATTGATATTGTTATTAGTATTATTGTTGTTGGTCTACACTGAGAGACCTGACCTGGAGGAGCTGAAGGTCAGCACCTGGGAATTTGCACTGGGAGCAAGTGTTACAATCATCATCATAATTTTAAAAAAAATTTTATTAGTAGTATTTTTTAATTTTTATTTTGTTTTTAACAAACAGCATTTCACATGCCAGCTTGCAGACATTGCTGAGCTCCTCACAAAATCAGATTTCCCTTGTATGACAGACATTGAGGGTTTTTTTCCCTTCAGCCTTCTCTTTCCTTGGTATTTTGAGAACCCTTGTACTTCATTTTCAATGTTTTTCTCCCAAAAATTCTCTTTATTTTCCTCCTCCTCTTGTGACTGAAAGCTGAGTTTCTCATTGCCTCAGTTTTTTTCTGGACTTCACAGATTTAATTTTGGAAGCAGGATTAATCTCGCTTAATTTTCAGCATTTGTGGTAAAGGATTCTCTCTGTAAATATTGTGAGGCTGGCAATGATGTTTTTCTCTTCTGGTTCTTCCTCCCACTTTGAAAAAGGCCAAAATATTTTCTCTCTCTCTTAACAAGTATGGCTTTAATTTCAAAGCAATTTTATAAAGAAAATCCTCCCTTCTGACAGCACCTTTAGGAGTGTAACAAATACGAATAATCCTAAATATTTTCTGAGAGTGGGAATAAATTTACTGCATGTGCTCACTCATTTTCTGCCTGACCCGGGTTGGAAGTGCCTCTATCTTCCCAGTTTTAGCCCAGTAAGCCACTGGTGGCAGTGGGACTCCGAGGGCAGGATAGAAATGGGAGCAAGCAGGACAGGAGAGGCCATGGCTCTGCCCTCAGTTGTGAGCCTGAGATTTCCCTGTACCTGAGATTCCACCCTGGAACCCACCAGGTTTTAACCCCATGTTCCCCATGGCTGGTGGGACTGCTGTGGGCTGGAATGGTGAGAGCAGAGGGTCAGCAGGACGGGTGAGGAGCAGCTGGGACTCTCCAGGCTGGCTTGACCCCAAGAAATGAGCTACAAAGACACAGGATATGTGTTTGAGGTAGCGATAAAGGTCTTTTATTCCTGATTCATTTCCAGCGTTTTCCTACATTTTTAGCAACAGGGATCAGTTCTCCTGGTGCTTTCTGTGCTGTTCCAGGTGCTTTCTGTGCTTGTTGGATAAAGGGTGATCCCAGACCCCAAAACTCTGTCCATTCCCAGAAGAGCAGGAATCAGCACTGCTGGGCTATGGCAATTATCAGTGGGAAGCCTGTTCCCATGTGAAGCTGATTCATCCTTACTTTACCACATCCTTTATGGCTAAAGCTTCCTGGATTTATTATTTGCAGTCAGATCTCACAAAGCAACAGAATGAATTCAAGATCACTTTGAAAACGTTGGAGGACAACTTGCTCTCTCGGTTGTCATCAGCATCTGGGAATTTCCTGGGAGACACAGCGTTGGTGGAGAACCTGGAGAGCACTAAGAGGACAGCTGCAGAGATTGTGGAGAAGGTACAAAGACACTGATAGCCTGGAGAAAAGTGTGTCTATGGTCCTTTAATGATTTCTGGGTGGATTGTAACCTCTGCTCTGCCCATCTCTGCTCCGTCTGCTGAGCAGGGAGTAGAAATTGGTATAAATGGTAAATGCTCTCCATTCTGGAGAGCTCCAGGCCATTTAGTTCTTTGGAGTTTTTTTTTTTTTTTTTTTTGTGTTAAATCACCTATTTAAGACCAAGAGAAAACATTGGTGCCTGATGTGAAGACAATAAAATTTACACACTGTATCAAGGCAGCTTTAAGCTGTTCCAGCATAATCCTGGGTACATCACACTGCCTCTCAGGCTGGGTTTTAGTACTGACCAGGGACTGGAGTCTGTGATCTCGAGTAAATCTGCAAGAACTCAGGTATTTCATACCCTTTTATTCCTCAGAGTATAAATCAGCATTTGTGTGAGCACTGCCAGCTGCCCAGCTGCCCTTGCTGGCTGCATGGACCCAGGTAAATGCCCAGAGGTTTTTCTTTGCCACTGAGGGAACTTGGGAAGTGTGGTTCCTGTGCCAGGACTGTCCTAGTGACCAAGACACTGAGTGATCCTCCCTCCATTAAAAAGCAGAATTATTTTCCATTCATGGTGCATCAGGTATTGGAATAATATACTGCAACAATCAGGTGCATTCAGCTCCCTGGGGAGGGGTTTCTTGAACCCCCAGAAGAGCTGTTGAAGGGATTTTTTGGTCTGCAAAGCTTGGCATTTCCCCCTTGAAGTAGGTGTTTTGGAAGTGCTTCACCCTCCAAACCAGCTGTGCTGCACAGCTGCTCACTGCCAGCAGCGCCAACAAGGCATGGATTTTAGAGTTTGCACCTGGATTTTAGGAGTTTGTGCCCATCTGGAATGCTGTGGAAGAGCCCTGTTGGAGGTTCAAGTCAAGCCTCACTCTCTTTTTGGTCTGCCTACCTAAAGAAAGGTGCGCAGCCAACATTTTCCTTGCTTTGCAAGTCCTCCCTGCCCTGTAGATGAAGAGCATCTGTCTGGCCCAGCTCTGGCTCTGGGTTTGGCAGAACTGTTCCTGAGCCCAGCACATCATGGGGATGTGCAAACATCCCACAGACCCCACAGCAGATTGAGGCTCATCCTGTGCTTCCCTGGGGTGCCCTGCTGGCTTGTTCTGCCCCAGGGAGCCTAGGGAGGGCTGGAGAGGGGCTTATTGCAGTGTTAGGACAAAGAGAAGGGCTTCAAGCTGAAAATAGGCAGATTTAGAAGACATTCTTGGCTGTGAGGGTGGGCAGGCCCTGGCACAGGGTCCCCAGATAAGCTGTGGCTTCTCCATCCCTGAAAGTGTTCAAGGCCAGGTTGGACAGGGCTGGGGGCAACCTGGGACAGTAGAAAGTGTCCCTGAGTGGAACAAGAAGAGCTTTAAGGTCCTTTCCAACCCCAGCCATTCAGGGATTCTGTGATCGCATTGCATGGTTTGCTGGGCTGGCTGGGTCAGCACTGTCCCAGCAGCTCCTGACCATGGTGTTGGACCTGTCTGTCCTCAGCCAAGGACTAAAATAAACCCCATAAAATAAACCCCAGGAGGCTCAGAGATGGCACTTCTTGCTGCTGAGGTGGAATGAAAGAACAAACAGGAGCGAGGTGATGGTTCTGCCAAGAAGGTTTTCACATCTCCCTCAGAGCAGCCGCACGGCCCTGCCCAGGGGGTTTGGTGCTGCTGAGGAAAGGCAGCAAAGAGCTGCTCTAAATTAGCAGCTCTCAGCCCTGGGGAAGCTGCCTGAGAGCAGCGCTGGGGCTGCTCAGCCCAGGGTTGTTAATGGCCTGCACAGGAGGGGGGCAATTAGCACCAGAAACTCATGGATGAGAAATTGAATTCCAGTCAGCAAAGAGCAGGGAACCTAGGGAGAAGTCAGGAAAACTGAGGATTGGGCAACTGGGTGGAAAATGCAGTTAGATGGAAGGTTCCAGAGGGGGAGCATGCTGAGGAGGGCAGCTCCAGCCTGGTCCCATGGTGGTCACTTGTGGCTTGCCCTGATGGCCTTGTGGCCAGTCTTTATCATTGCAACTGGCCCCCAGACGGGTAATAATTAGCCCAGACTCCATATATTACAGAAGAATGATTAATAACCTTCATTAAGAAACCCATTGCTCTTTTTTATACCTTAGTTCGCTACAGGCAGAATTGGTCGGTCCTTTACTTAAAACACCATTACCGGTGGTTAATTAAAAAACCACCCTTTGGTAAACAAATTTTTATAACACATTCCACACGTGCACAATATCAGGTGCAGTAAGTTAAGTCAGGAATTGTTTCTCATTCTTTTCTCTGATTTTTTCCCAGCCTTTTCCCAGCACGATGCCTGGGAAAGTTGTGTTGCTGTCTTTGGCCATGGAGCTGCTGCCACAAGTGTGGCAGGGCTGTGGGCAGTGCCCAGGGGTGTTGTGACAGGATTTGTGCTGTTTCCTTGCAGGTGCAGGAGTTTAAGGTGACAGAAGGCAGGATTAACGAGGCCAGGGAGCAGTACAGGCCCGCGGCCTGCCGCGCCGCCATGCTCTACTTCACCATGAACGAGCTGCACAACGTCCACCCCATGTACCAGTTCTCCCTGAAGGTACCTGCCCTCCTCCCCTCTGCCTCTGGGCTCCATAAAATCAGAATTCAGTTCTCCCTGAAGGTACCTGCCTCTGCTTGTGGGGTCCATAAAATCAGAATTCAGTTCTCCCTGAAGGTACCTGCTCTCCTGCCATCCTGCCTTCCTGCTTCTGGGGTCCATAAAATCACAATTGCAGTCACAGTCTCGCAGAATCACACAAGGTTGGGGTTGGAAGGGGTTTAAAGCCCATCCTCTTCCACCCCTTCCTGTTCCACACCTTCCACCATCCCAGGTTGCTCCAAACCCTGCTTAGAAGAAGTTGCAGCTTTAATATTCTAGGAAATGGAAAACTTTTTGTCATATAAGAAAGGTATTTTGGGGGATGGAGGGTTAAATGAGCATCCTGGTCTACAGCTTCTTGCAAGTGATTTCTTACCTTGACAAGTGACCTGGAAAAAGGAATTGAGGAGACAGTACAAAATGTTGAGCCTCATCCACAAAGAAGCTTTTCCTTTTGATAGCTACGACTCGTTTGTTGAAGTAATTTTATCAGAAAAAACATACAGAATATCTTTTGTGCCTTTTGAAAGATTCATCCCTCTCACATACATAATAGATCCAGGGGTTCCTGAGGTTTCACCTTTAATCTGTGTCTCCTGCAGTTAGTTTGTTTTATGTTTTCTAGTGAACATTAGCAGCATGTATATATACATGGAAAATTATTGGGGGAAATGTTTTTATCTAATAAATTTTGATGACTGATCATAAAACATTGTGTAAAGATGCACAGGGATGATTTTAGAATACTTGCCACACAGCTGGGAGCCCATTATAAATTAGAACACAAAGATTTATGTGCTGCTCTGCAGCATGTTTTAACACAATTTAAAGAAACATTAAACAGGAAAATGCATTCTGCAATTATTTAATAATGCATTCAGTATCAGTGTTGTTTTAATTTGTTGAGGCATCATTTTTCCTTTGTAGAACCTAAAAATAAGGCTGCCAGCACGATCCAGACAGTAGAACACTCATGGGATTTTATTCTTATTTTTGTTTTTATTTTTATTTTATTTTTATTTTTATTTTTATTTTTATTTTTATTTTTCCATAAAAGACTTCATGTGCAGCTAGGACTGAATTAAAACTCCAAATCCTCCAAGGCATTTTTAGGTTTGTTGCCATGGCATTGATTTTTTTATTTTTATTTTTATTTTTATTTTTTTTTTATTTTTTATTTTTATTTTATTTTTAGCTTTTAATTTTAATTTTTACTTTTTACTTTTTTTTTTTTTGAGGAATTGCTCTTCTCTGAGTTGAAATATTTGTGCAGTGGGAGATATGCTTTCCTCCTCTGCTCCACTCTGCTAAGACCCCTCCTGGAGCAGTGTCCAGCTGTGGGGTGCTCAGCACAGGAAAGGTGTGGACATGATGGAGCAGGTCCAGAAGAGGCAATGGATATGTTCCAGGAGTCCCTCTTATGGAAACAGCTGGGAGAGCTGGAGAAAACTCCATGGAGACCTCAGAGCCCCTTCCAATGCTCTCCAAGAGAGCTGGAGAAGGGCTGGGGACAAGGGATGGAGGGACAGGGCACAGAGAATGGCTCCCACTGCCAGAGGGCAGGGCTGGATGGGATATTGGGAATTAGGAATTGTTCCCTGGCAGGGTGGGCAGGGGCTGGAGTGGAATTCCCAGAGCAGCTGGGGCTGCCCCTGGATCCCTGGAAGTGTCCCAGGCCAGGTTGGACAGGACTTGGAGCAGCCTGGGACAGTGGAAGGTGTCCCTGTCATGGCAGGGGTGGCACTGGATGGGTTTGTGTTGGAGTTTTTCCCCATAGAGTTTTTCCCCATGGAGTTTTCCCCCCGTTTCCTGCTCTGAGCTCCACATTTGCAGAGAACGTGGCCGTGCCATCCCCATGGGAGCACTCTGGGCACAGAAACATCTCCTGTACCCTTGTGTGGCAGTTCCTGGTGCCCTGTTGGGGTCCCTGGGGATGTCACCACTGCCAGATGTCCCTGGGGATGTCACCACTGCCAGGTGGTGTCACCTCTGCCAAACAGAGCCAGGGGCTGATGCTCTCTGTGTGTTCCCTGCGAGGCAGGACCTGAGCTGGCATCACTGTGACACCCCAGGGCTGTGCAAAGGGCATCTCCCACTGCCCCTTCCCTCTGTGTCTCCTCTCCCAGGCGTTCCAGGGGGTGTTCCAGAAGGCCATGGAGAGGGCAGCCCCTGCTGAGAGCCTGGCAGGGCGGGTGCTGAGCCTCACAGACAGCATCACCTTCTCCGTGTTCCAGTACACGGCCCGGGGCCTCTTCGAGAGGGACAAACTGACCTTCAGTGCCCAGCTCACCTTCCAGGTACCAGCAGCACCCAGTGTGCCAGGATTCACTGCCAGAGCAGCCCATGCAGGGGGATTGATTGTCTGCTCTGCCTCTCTGGGAATCACAGAATTATTCAGGCTGGAAAAGCCCTTCCAGACCACAGAGTCCAGCCTGATCCCCACCCTGTCCCCAGCCCAGAGCACTCAGTGCCACCTCCAGGTGACACCTCCAGGGATGGGCACTCCAACCCTCCCTGGGCATTTCCAAGGCCTGAGCTCCCTTTCCATGGGGAAATGCTCCCTGAGAAGGAATCTGTCCCATTTCCATCCTCGGGGAAGGCAGCCCAAGGGTCAGAGAGTGAGCAGATCCCTGGAGCAGAGCCCAGCCTGGGGCTGTCCCCTCCTGGCAGGAGCTGTGCAGAGCCAGAATTTCCCCCTGATCCCCCTTTTCTCCAGGCTGAGCCCCTTCCCAGCTCCCTCAGCTGCTCCTCACAGGATTTATTCCTGCCAATAACAGGCACGGATGCTGTGTTGGATTTGAATTACGCTGACAAAGGTTATTTGAGAAATTCCTGCTTGCAGGACCTGCAGAAAATGGCAAAGCAAACTGGCCTTGCATTGGAAAGGCTCTTGCATTGAACCTGAAGAAGCGCCTGCTGCACTGCTGCTGTCCCATGTCCACAGTGTTTGTATAATTTTTATTTTTTTGTCCCATCTGGCTCAGCTGCCAGGGACTTCTCCTCAGGGTGCTCTCCACCCACCTGGAACTCAGCTTTTACCACATGGTTTTCCCAACTTTTCTCCTCTTGCCAATCTCCACACTCACTCCTGGTCCTCTTTTGGGACACCCAAAGTGTCCATCACACCTCTCCAGCACAGGGCACTCTACATTTCAGCCACATTTTTCAAGCACGTTAATTGAATAATTCATCTGCTGCTCCGGATCCTGGCTGCTCTAGGATATCTTGTTTGTTTGGAATTACAGATACTTCTGATGAATAAAGAAATCGACCCAGCAGAGCTGGATTTCCTGCTCAGATACCCAGCACAGTCTGGAGTCACGAGCCCTGTGGAGTTCCTGTCTGACCATGCCTGGGGAGGAATCAAGGTACCTGATCTACAGGAAATCAGCTCTCTTTATCTCCTCTAAAAACCCTTCAGAGGGTCTGTGGTGCTGTGAGGTCCCTGGGATGAGGTGAGAGGTGAGAATTGGACTCCAAGTTCTCAGAAGGCTGATCTATTCTATTCTATTCTATTCTATTCTATTCTATTCTATTCTATTCTATTCTATTCTATTCTATTCTATTCTATTCTATTCTATTCTATTCTATTCTATTCTATTCTATTCTATTCTATTCTATTCTATTCTATTCTATTCTATTCTATTCTATTCTATTCTATTCTATTCTATTCTATTCTATTCTATTCTATTCTATTCTATTCTTGATTGGCCTTTAATTACAAACAATTCGCATGTTGGATAAACAATCTCCAGACCACATTTCAGAACAGCAAAACATGGAGAAGCTCAGGCTTCTCATCTCCCTAAGAGAAGAAATCCTGGCAAAGGGATTTTTCAGAAAATATCACGGTGACAAGGGTCCTTGTGGCATTTGGTGAACACAGGTCTGCCTTAGAGGGGCAGCACAAAAAGGCCACAGACATGGAGAGTTCTGCAGGTCCAACTGATTTTGAGTATAGATTGAGCTTTAGTATACGTATATAATATAATGTCATGTCATGTAATATAATATAAATCAGCCTTTTGTGAACTTGGAGTGAGATTCTCATCTCTCACCTCATCCTGAGGACGTCACAAACACCACACTGCTGTGCATGGGAAGGTTTCCAGGTGTGCTGCACACCTCAGGTGTCCTCAGCCTTCATCTGATGGCCCCATGAACTACACAAGAGTCACTGCCCAGTAATCTGCACTAATTTTATGAATTTCAAGACTTTCTGATGGTGAATTTTGCATTATCATATACCAAATACCCTTCAGATTGCCTTTTGTGATGACTGTACTATTGATTTTGCTATAAATAATATGGTGTCAACTTTTATTAATGTTTGTGTTGATGTCTGTTGGTTTATTAACCTCTAAGGTTTTGGCAATTCTAGTTACTTGAGGCATGGGTTTAGTAAAATCATGTTTTGTCACAGACTGCTATAATTAGGTTAATTAGTCATGGATTCTACACAGTTTATTAGCAGGCTAAAATCTCCTTTTCTTATATCAAGAAGATTAAATGCTATAATAAATTGTTTCTTCAACAAAGCTTGAACAAAGTACACTTCAGATTTATATTTCAAATTCAAAGTGAAATTTAGCATTCTGCTGATTTTTCACAGAAGCATTGCAAATGCTCCAGCCCAAAGGACTCTTTTTGCCATGGGGTTCTGGCCAAGATAGTGCCAGAAGAAATCAATATTGATATTTGTGGCCCATTCTGAGCCTCCCACTTTGGGCACATTAACTTCCAAGGAAACCTCATTAAATGTTGAGGGCTCTGGGCATGCAACTGGCCTTGTGTGACTTGACTTATTATTTATTGTTGGGGGTTGATTAATAATATATAGAGGCCAATAATCCTTTGCAGTTGCTTGGCTGTTTGCAGCTTGTGGTGTTGGAGCATCTCATTTAGGAAACTCTCATTTATGATTTAGTTTTCCAGCTTCTTTCAAGTTCAGTACAAAGTTTCACAGAGCCTTTTGCTGTAACCTGTGTACCAGGGAAGTTTGGTACTCACCCCTGGATGAAGAAAACCTGGCCAGGAGGAGGTGGTTTCTAGGGAAAGGTAATAACTTTAATTATATCTGCGAGAGACCTGGGAAAATAGGCACATTCCAGGCTCTTTGGTGCTTCTTTAAAGCTGAAACAGGAATTGAATTCAAGCAAAAGGCTGAGCAGAGCTGCTCTGAGCTTGGTTCTGTTCATCAGTGAGATGTGTGGGAGGCAGTGGCACCTGTGGAGGAGCTTTGCCTGGCCCTGGAGCAGGGGAGGTGTTAGCAAAGGGCACAGTCATTGCCTCGGTGCCAGCCCTGCCTCTGGGTTACTGAGCATTAGCTGAGAGCAGGAAGGGCACAGAATTCTGTCATTTAATTAAAGCAGTGCCTTTGCTGAGCCGCTGCCTTTGGTGCTCAGTGGAGTTGGTCATTTCAGTCCTAAGGCCTCTCATTTGCAGGGGCTTAGCAGTCATCCCTGGAGAAGGCAAAAGTGTTCTTTTGTTCCTATAATGAGGTTTTCTGTCTCTTTTCAATTTCCTTTATTGCAGCCTGTTGTGCTGTTCTCCCCCTCTGTGTTCCCAGAGTCTGCCTTGAAAGTTTTTATTTCTGTTGGTACTTCTGAAAACCTTTTCTGTGTCCATGCACAGCTGGCCATGTCTCCTGGCTTGGCTGGTGGTTTCCTCACCAGGAAATGTGTGGGCACACCTTAGAGCACAGTGCTGCTGTGGCCACAGCCAGGTGCAAGTGCCACTTGGGAATTCTCATTGTGTGATTGAATGAACCCAGAATCCATGCAGAGATTGTCCTCTGGAGGGTGAGTGTTCTCTGAATTCATCTCTGAGTGGATGCTCTGAGATCCTTTGAACCCTTGTGTGAAGGCAGGCTGCCCTTTTGAGCTGCTCTTGGTCAGACAGCTCCTGTCATGGCTCTTCTCTGAGCATGATGTTGAAATGATATCATTTGGTTTTAGGGTCTTTTTCTGGGTCTTTGCTTGGTCTTTCAGACTTGTGATGGTGTTCACAGGGGTCTTAGGATGAGGGAAAAGATGAGGATCTGACTCCATGTTTCAGAAGGCTTGATTTATTATTTTATGATATATATTATATTAAAACTATACTAAAGGAGTAGAAGAAAGGATTTCATCAGAAGGCTAGCTAAGAATAGAAAAAGAAAGAATGATAACAAAGGTTTGTGGCTCTGACTCTCTGTCCAAGCCAGCTGGGCTGTGATTGGCCATTAATTAGAAACAACCCCATGAGACCAATCACAGATGCACCTGTTGCATTCCACAGCAGCAGATAATCATTGTTTACATTTTGTTCCTGAGGCCTCTCAGCTTCTCAGGAGAAAGAATCCTAAGGAAAGGATTTTTCATAAAAGATGTCTGTGACATGGACTGTGCCCAGATTCAGCAGTAAGATGAGCCAGCAGTTGTTTGCTGCCCTGATTACACCCAGTGAAACTCCCCTGAGCTCCCAAACCAGAGCCACCTGCAAGGTCCTGCCCTGCTCCTGCTCAGCCATTTCCTGAGAGCAGGAGAGTCCACCCAAGCCCAAGCTGAGCCAGCAGGACAGAGCTGGCAAATTGTGTGGCTCCCCCTGAGCTGTACCTGGCCACCACCTGGTGGAGCAG